>NC_091119.1:160399042-160699042 GCF_040183065.1 Periplaneta americana
ATAACAATATTAGTACAGAGATAACGTCACAGAAAATTTAATAAAACGAATAATCATGCTGCACAACTGTTACAGACGCAAAGATTGATACACTAATTATTAGAGATTATTATTATTATTATTATTATTATTATTATTATTATTATTATTATTATTATTACTAGAAAACTTGATACATTTCTTGCATTATCGTGATTGTGTTCTCCGTTTATAATAATTACATTTACATCCAATAACATCTATCAGATATGGCAAAAAGAAAATCACTCCCGTGGGGAGGGGGGACATTCACCTACAACGTTTATATTACATTTTAAAGCAAGTTTTGTAGTTGTACTATGGAGAGGTTAGTTAAATACTGCAAAGTTTCGAAATGATACACATATATGATGTTACTACACAGTTCATCACTGTAACAAGAACGAATGTCTAACGCTCGGCTTATACCATTCGAGGATTAATCGCTCGCGACAATTTTACCCATCATGCATGTGCGCTACCTATCGGATTATGCTATGAACTACTTGGCGCTATGTCTACACACAGGAGAACGTGAATTTGTGCTGTTAACCACTTTCATTTCGATTTATTTTCCCAGTTTCTTCTTTTTTATTCATTTTTGTCCCCACCTTGTGTTCTGTTATGTTTCATTTTTCCTGTAGTCTGCTGGCTTCCTCTCTATTGATTTTGCCCTCTCCTTGTGTTCTGTTATGTTTCATTTTTCCTGTAGTCTGCTGGCTTCCTTTTTATTGATTTTGCCCTCTCCTTGTCTTCTGTTATGTTTCATTTTTCCTGTAGTCTGCTGGCTTCCTTTTTATTGATTTTGCCCTCTCCTTGTCTTCTGTTATGTTTCATTTTTCCTGTAGTCTGCTGGCTTCCTTTTTATTGATTTTGCCCTCTCCTTGTCTTCTGTTATGTTTCATTTATCCTGTAGTCTGCTGGCTTCCTTTTTATTGATTTTGCCCTCTCCTTGTCTTCTGTTATGTTTCATTTTTCCTGTAGTCTGCTGGCTTCCTTTTTATTGATTTTGCCCTCTCCTTGTCTTCTGTTATGTTTCATTTTTCCTGTAGTCTGCTGGCTTCCTTTTTATTGATTTTGCCCTCTCCTTGTCTTCTGTTATGTTTCATTTTTCCTGTAGTCTGCTGGCTTCCTTTTTTATTGATTTTGCCCTCTCCTTGTCTTCTGTTATATTTAATTTTTCCTATAGGCCTACTGGGTTTCTTTTCATTGCTTTCTACTCTCTCCTTGTCTTCCGTCATGTGAATTATTGTAATAGGTTAATTTCCACCCTGTATACTCGTTCTAGACACTTATTGCGCATTGTATAACAGTTTGCCAAATAGCTTAATACGTGTTCCCAGCTAATGCCGTACAGTTTACTTACATTTGTTATACTGCATAATAATAGCGATGATAAAGATGGTTGTCGCATGTGTACTATTATCGCTTGTATCTTAAGTCTGTGAAGTACGCACTGCGGTAGCTTCTGGTTGTGTTACGGCGGTTGACTTGGTGGCTACATTACTATTACTGAAGTTGTGTGAGAAATTGCAGTCTGTTCACAGACGGGAGGGATCGTATCATAGCAACGTGTTCACCGCAGTTCTGGTCACTTATCTTCATGACAATTTCAACCACGCCCATTTCAAAGTGAATTGTTGAAACAAGGATGTGTAACAGGCCTACATGTATCTGCTGTTAATCTGCACTTCAAATTCCCTAACGTGGAGTGAAACTTTCAGCCCTCTGAATTACTGTCCTACAGTGAAGTATTAGTGTGGTAAGCAAACTTCTCGCCAATACGAGATCTCATTTTCGCCATGCAACACTGTTCAATTAGATCCTCAAATTTTGTGTGTAAGGACAAATCGTCAAAGTTCTGTTCATCATCATCATCATCATCATCATCATCAATAATAATAATAATAATAATAATAATAACAATAATAATAATAATAATAATAATAATAATAATAATAATAATAATAACTTTCGAGGAATATCACTTTTGTTGACATCGTACAAAATTTTGTCCAATATTCTTTTGAGAGGATTAACTCCATATGTAGATGTAATTATTAAGGGTCATCAGTGGGGTTTTAGGCGTAATAGATCAACTATTGACCAGATATTTTGTATTCGATAGATATTGGAGAAAAAAATGGGAGTATAAGGGTACAGTGCATCAGTTATTCATAGATTTCAAAAAGGCATATGACTCGGTTAAGAGAGAAGTTTTATATGATATTCTTATTGAATTTGGTATTCCCAAGAAACTAGTTCGATTAATTAAAATGTGTCTCAGTGAAACGTACAGCAGAGTTCATATAGGTCAGTTTCTGTCAGATGCGTTTCCAATTCACTATGGGCTAAAGCAAGGACATGCACTATCACCTTTACTTTTTAACTTTGCTCTAGAGTATGCCATTAGGAAAGTCCAGGATAACAGAGAGGGTTTGGAATTGAACGGGTTACATCAGCTGCTTGTCTATGTGGATGACGTGAATATGTTAGGAGAAAATCCACAAACGATTAGGGAAAACACGGGAATTTTATTGGAAGCAAGTAAAGAGATAGGTTTGGAAGTAAATCCCGAAAAGACAAAGTATATGATTATGTCTCGTGACGAGAATATTGTACGAAATGGAAATATAAAAATTGGAAATTTACCTTTTGAAGAGGTGGAGAAGTTCAAATATCCTGGAGCAACAGTAACAAATATAAATGATACTCGGGAGGAAATTAAACACAGAATAAATATGGGAAATGCCTGTTATTATTCGGTTGAAAAGCTTTTATCATCCAGTTTGCTGTCAAAAACTCTGAAAGTTAGAATTTATAAAACAGTTATATTACCGGTTGTTCTTTGTGGTTGTGAAACTGGGACTCTCACTTTGAGAGAGGAACATGGGTTAAGGGTGTTTGAGAATAAGGTGCTTGGGAAAACATTTGGGGCTAAAAGTGATGAAGTTACAGGAGAATGGAGAAAGTTACACAACACAGAACTGCACATATTGTATTCTTCACCTAACACAATTAGGAACATTAAATCCAGACGTATCAGATGGGCAGGGCATGTAGCACGTATGGGCGAATCCAGAAATGCATATAGAGTGTTAGTTGGGAGGCCGGAGGGAAAAAGACCTTTAGGGAGACCGAGACGTAGATGGGAAGGTAATATTAAAATAGATTTGAGGGAGGTGGGATGTGATGATAGAGAATGGATTAATCTTCCTCAGGATAGGGATATAGGGACCAATGGTGGGCTTATGTGAGGGCTGCAATGAACCTCCGGGTTCCTTAAAAGCCAGTAAGTAAGTAAGTAAGTAAATTATAATAATAATAATAATAATAATAATAATAATAATAATAATAATAATAATAATGTCCAGAACTTTTAGGGTAAAATGATAAGCACTTAGAGGAGATTCGGGTATTGTTGAAATATTCTGGTAATATGGGATAGTGATGTTTCATCTTTGTAAAACAGCCGTGGCGAAAATGTGATCGTACGCCGAGCCACTGTGTAACCTGCAACGTGCATAGCACCTATGGAGGGAGGCGGACACGCGAAGGGGAAGTGAAGCAACTGTCTGACTTATTAACGGATTTTCATTTTCCTTACGTCAGGCGCTTAAATATAACTTTATATAGTTTAAGTTTACAAACTAATGTTTAGTACCTGTAACGAAGAAAAGAATGAATAAGAAAACATAGGACACATTATCACAACCTAAAATTAACTGTCCTCAGAATGTCTCTGCGACAGAGTTTCAAAACCAGGAATTATGTCACTTACTGCCAGTCGTAGTTGATATCGAAGGTATTTGTCTGTCAGTCGTGATCTAAAGTTGGTTTTTACTATTTTCATTGTTGAAAATAATTTTTCACAAACCTAAGTTGTAGCGAACATGGTTTCAACAGAGCAAGCGAAAGAACGAAACTTCGGATATTTATTTTTTGGCAAAGATTTTAAAAGTTAAACATTTGTCAAGTCCTTACAACCTAGCTTTCATTTAACATCACATTGTAAATCTGTGAGTTTGAATTGAAGATCTAACCGCATTATTCGTACATCTGCTGAAAAAAAAGGATCGACGTACAGAGATAATAATAATAATAATAATAATAATAATAATAATAATAATAATATAATAATAACAGTTAACATTTTAATGTTTCATGAGTGACATTTAGTAAAATGCCGTTTTATGTTATGCAACCGTTTTCCTCGTAATACCTACTTGTGAATAAATCATACATTTAATATTCTCATCATTGTAGAAAATTAGTAAATTGTAAAACTAAAAATTGTAAAATATTGTAAAAAATTTGTAAAAATTATAGTTGTAATAGCCTATTGTAAAATTTTGACTTGTTCCACATCTTAAAGTTTCATTGCTCATGTAAGATCTGTGGAATATAATAAATGAATGAATGGTGAAGGAATGAATGAACGAACGAACGAACGAACGAACGAACGAACGAACGAATGAACGAACGAACGAACGAACGAACGAACGAACGAATGAATGAATGAATGAACGAAGGAATGAGTGAATGAACGAGTGAACGAACGAATGAATGAACGAATGAATGAATGAATGAATGAATGAATGAATGAATTGACAGCAAAAAATTAGTCCTCCCATCCTACTTGAAACTTTCTATTTTGTAGAGGTACATGGTTTCGAGAGAGACATTGCGACGATACCCCACTCGCATGTCAGAGACAAATACAAATGGAACAGAGATTGACTCCAGTGAGTGCGAAGGTGGGGGTTGGGGAGGTGGGAAGCTATAGAATGCATAGCTATCATTGCGAGCCACTTTGTGCCCTCGAGTCACATTTTCGCCACGGCTGCTGTAGAATGTCACAACCTACCGGAAACCACGAAAACTCTTCATATGATCCTTCTGGCACTATGGTTGCAGTCTCTCTTGAGTTGAACTAGTGACAACTTGTTAATAATCAATTCTATATTCTTTGTTTTCCAAAACTCTTGTAGGTAATTTGATATTAGTAGACTGTTACCACAGTCTAGTATAGCCTATACAGTCGCGAAGCTCAATACGTAGTAAATATGCAAACATTAGGTAGTTGCTCACCACTATGATCGCTAATATCGCCTCATTACAGGCAATGCAAAATAGAACCGTCACAGTCTATTGTTTCTAGCACCCTCAAAACTCAAGCTTCGTGACTGTATATAGTAGACTGTGCTGTTACTAAATATGCCTGTGATATACAGTTTAACGAAATGCGCCATATAATGAAGAGGTTAATCTTTGTTACCTCAGTGAGTATTTTACAAAACGGCTATAGGGGTAATATGGAATACCAGTATTCCATATTGCCCTGACTTTTTACCGTATATCTCATAGGCCTACTAACCGAAAGAAAATTTAAGTTGAAATGAGACATTTTATTATCGGTACTTTTACATTCTACAGGAATGTTCCTGTTATCAGATTCTCTATAAACGGAAACGAACATTGACTATGTTGTTATTAAACCATTGTGTTTGGTTTTGATTAGATTATGTCCATCCATCTTGTTTTCTAGTTTTCAAGTGTTCATTTAGAGTTTTAGGCTTTTCCGACTATTTAACACATTTTTAGTAATTGTTTTTAAATAAAAGCCAACATTACCAGGTAAAAATTGTTGTATTCTATATTATCTGACAAATGTACATTTTTTATATTGGTCGTTTTTTTGCATAACATAAAATTAATTGAATCAGTTGATGCTATTAAATTCAATTAAAAAGAAGTCAAGCATATCACATATTCACTAATTTAACTTTATGACAATAGTATTTAAATGCTTAACAAAAACAAAAATATTTTATAATACCAGAAGTTCCTCTAGCAAAAAAGTAATTCGTACAACAATGTATAGGGAAAAATTTAATTTTATTTAAATTAAGGAGATGGATACAAGAAGGGAGTGACACAGCAAAAGTAGGTTCAGAAAAACAAGCCATCAAAGTTTTGTTATTGTTGTCACTATACTGCATTCCATAATGTCTAACAGCCAATGTAAATATTTCCGGCAAAGGTAGAGAGAATGATAATTGCTATTCAACCAATGACATAAGTCACATCCCACGCTTATCTTAAAATTTGGCGGTCTGAAACGTTCTACCTCTTCCGAACTTGAAGATAAGCCAAGAATGTGGCTTCTGCCATTGGTTGAATAGCAATTATCCTTCTCCCGTCCTCTGCGGGCAATGTTTACGTCTATATTCTTATTTGATGACCTCGCCGTTCTCTATTGAATATTGTGTTTTCCACGATTTTGTGTAGTCATCACGTAAATACTAATAATGCAGAAAAATTCGTTCTGGTACTGGAAATCGAACCCAGGACTCCACAGTTTGGCACGCTGAGTGAGTGCTTAAGTAATTCTTAATGTTCACACCTGTGTTATATTAACATTATGCATATCTTTGCAGGAAAATTAAAAGCAATTTGTAATAATGAAACTGGTATACAGGGTTCTTTCCGATATCTGATAACGAATTTGAATGGCGTCATGTGCGTCAGGAATCATACCGACAGCTGAATTGCGGCGAGAGGTGACAGACCAGTAGAGAGTCATTTCATAATCACAGTAGCAATGCCCAAGAAAATCGAGTCTTTTGGGAGGGGTACATAACAACCTTTTCCGATGTCAAGTACAGTTACGTGAAAATCATAGGAGCCTGCGAAACATGTGGTTTCGTTATTTCCAAGAAAGGCATCTTGTGTGTACCTACTAAGACTGGCAAAGCTCGGATGGGATTAATTCCAGTGTGGAAAAGCAAACAAATCCACCCTCGTCACAAGTCGCCGCACCCCACGGAATGATCCAAATTAATTCCATTCGAGCCCATGGCCCCGAGGTTCACTCAGCCTTCTATAAAATTGAGTACCTGGTCTTTCCCGGGGGTAAAAGGCGGTCAGAGCGTGGTGCCGACCACACCACTTCATTCTAGTGCCGAGGTCATGGAAAGCATGGGGCTCTACCTCCCAAGTGCCTTCATGGCATGTGACGGGTATACCAGCGAATAGGGATTATAAAGAATGGACACTAAGCGAATTTTCCTGTGTTTTGTTTCTCTGTGCGCCGGCATTTAGTTCCACTTTCAAGCGCTAGAGGTTAGCGTAATCAAGCATACTTTAAGACAATAATTGAGTATAGAGTTGAGACACAGGATCCAAACATCGTCTACCTTATTGCATAATCCAGTAACGCTTTGCTTCAAATAAATTCAAGTTAACAGCTTTTCCTTATTTCTCAGTGACAAAACTAGTTGTAATAATATTTTTTGTTTATATTTCATAGATAATAAATTATATCATAAAATAATATAATACATTGTAAAATTAAGTATCTAATTCGTTTAATATTTGTATATAAAATATAATATAGGTATATGGTTTTACTTCTCATAAGAGTTTTGTTTTTCCATTTTTCACTGCTATCAAATCATTACATATTTTAATTGTTGTTGGGGTCAACGTCTCAACTCTCTTTATAAAGGAACTCTAGAGACTAGACCTTATAGTTAATGATGGATTTATTATTTTTTGGATCCAATTTACTTTATTTGAGTACATAATGTACCTAGATGTATTAATTATATGTGTTATATTTCCGCTGTGTCGACTGCTAGCTGGTGTGATGTCAGCGCCAACTCTAGGAAGAAAGCAGAATCTCACGCTCTAGGTGGTCTGAAGGTCATTGAAATCAGTCCAGCTACATCAAAGGTAACGACGCCAAGTGTCCATACTTAATTACCTATACGGTGGGGATACCCTTACCTTTTTTACCTTTTTAAACTTTATTTTACAGTTCCTGCTTCTATTGTAAAACTTTTCCATGGCGGTTTTGACCAGGGACTGGAAAGATTCTCTTATAAAAATCCGGTATTTATCAGTATATCACCACTATCACCAGTTATAATTCTCGAGTACAGAGATATTTGGTGTGCTTTTTCATAATCCCTGTGAGAAAATAAAGCCAATATTACACATTCCCTATTCCCTATTCATATAGTCAACATGCTGTAAAATCACTCCTTTAAACAACACAGAACAAGGGACATAATTTCGGTCCATCTTATAAGTCTCCATTACCATAAACCTAGCTCGCTGGCGTTGTATATTACCACAGCAGAGAGCAGAGGTGTAATGCGTTTAGTTTTAAACCGGTTGCGCTGTACTTAGAACAATTTGAGTACAGCTGCCAGCATGCAACACAAACAACCACCTGTTACTCGTACATTCCCCTGTAGGCCCCGCTTCGTGGCGGACGGAGCAGGGACGGGGGCGATGAAAATTAGTTCGCAACAAATCACTGCATTCAAGTTGTTTTCCTGCCGCCGCGCTGCTGTTTATCAACAGCCGCACTAGCGAGCTTCGAGGAGTATAGCATCTACTTCGGATACGGGCTTATTAAACCTTATCTTCCTTCCTGCACAGGAGTTTAACGCGTATGGACTAATTAAAAATACAATTAAAAGTAAATAACAGCTGTATCAACTTCAGTGACTTACTATGGTATAATATATTCGCGTGTATTGACTGATTGGGTTAATTTATTTGAGTGGATTGATATCGTCGTTGTTCCTGCAATAACTCCTATGTGACATATTTATCGATTTTCTGATTTTTGCTCTATTAAATAACTTAAATAGTGATAAATAATAAAATCTCCTATATGTAATTATATTTCTTTGTTTCGAAAATGTAAGAATTCACAGCCACCTACGTAGGGCTGCCGTAGGATGAATAAATGTGTTTTTCCTTCCTCCTGAAAGATGTTATATTTTGCACATAGTTATTGCAGGAAGAACGACGATATATTAACGCAATCGATTGAGAGACGATTGATTGACTGGATTGATCGATTATTATTGATTAGATTAAATTGTTCGAATTATTGATTGATTGATCGATCGATTCGACTGATTGACACATTCGATCGATAATTAATTGACTCTACTAATTAATTCGATTGAGTCGACTGGTTGAATGATTCGAGTGCTTGATTGATTGATTGATTGATTGATTGATTGATTGATTGATTGATTGATTGATTAATTAAATAATTGGGAGAGTGATTGGAAAAAAAACCGATTCATTGAGCATTGTTCGATTGAGTGATTTTATTGATTGAAAGATAAATTGATACTGATTGGAAATACTGATTTACTGAGTGATTTACTGAGTGATTCAATAGATTGATAAAGTGATTTGATTTGATTAATTGATTAATTTATTGGATTGATTGATTGATTGATTGATTGATTGATTGATTGATTTTGAGAGTGATTGAAAAGATTTATTCATTGAGTGATTCAATTGATTTATTTATTTATTTATTTGTCCACACCTGTGGAGTAATGGTTAGCGCGTCTAGCCGCGAAACCAGGTGGCCCGGGTTCGATTCCCGGTCGGGGAAAGTTACCTGGTTGAAGTTTTTTCCTGGGTTTTCCCTCAACCCAATATAAGCAAATGCTGGGTAGCTTTCGGTGCTGGACTCCGGACTCATTTCACCGGTATTATCACTTTCATCTCATTCAGACGGTAATAACCTTAGATGTTGTTAAAGCGTCGTAAAATAACCTATTAAAATATAATATTTATTTATTTATTTATTTATTTATTTATTTATTTATTTATTTATTTATTTATTTATTTATTTATTTATTTATTTATTTATTGGTGATTTGATTCAGTGAGTGAGTGAGTGATTGGAAATATTGATCATTAAGTGATTCGATTGATTCATTGATTAATTGGGTGACTTGATTGATTGACTTGATTGATTGATTGATTCATTGATTGATTCATTGAGTAGTGAGTGATTCGATTGATTGATTGATTTATTGTTATGTAATTGAGCGATTCGAGTAATTGAGTCAATTGTTTCAACTCATTTATTTCATTGATTTGTTTCATTGTATCAACTGATTGCTTCGATTCATTGATTTATTTTTTCAACTAATTGATTCATTTACTAATAGATCGATTTTATTTTATTTGATTAATTGATTCATTTATTCATTGTGTGGTTTGTTAGAGAATGGATAGATAAAAAGTAAAAGAACAATTTTATTATATAATAATGTACATAGGCACATAGTAGTTGTAGGCATTTTGGTAAATGAGTAGGTTTATTAATAGTAGATTATGCAACGAGCCTATAATGAAGGTAATTAAGAAGTGAGTATGGACATTTATGAAACGAGCGCAAGCGAGTTTCATAATTTTCATACGAGCTTCTTAATTACCATTATAGGCGAGTTTCATACGACTTTTTATGCTCGACCATATTTCTAACTTGATATTATTAATTTTTTAGCAATGTCCCGTATGTTGTGAGATGTGCGCAGACGCGAAAGTATTGATTTTTTTCCGAGGAACAGATGTCCACATTGACCTTGCTAGGCCATAAGAACCTACAGAGATAACATTGAAATTAAATTAGACATTGAAAAACGAGATGACAAATTGAATTTATTTGAATATTATTTACAATTAACGCTAATTATTATAGTAACAGAACATAACCTTCTGCGACAGTATTGGATTTCCAGCCTCCGTGACTTTTCGCTAATTCTCTTTCGATTTCATATCCGAGAATAATCGATACTTGCGGTTTTATAACGGTAGAAAGCTGACCTGTCATTGGTTGAACAGTTGTAACCTGAGTCGTCATTGGCTGAAAGACCTGACCTTTAATGAGTAGGTGTACTTTAATGACATGCATTAAAGGTCTGTTACCAGGTGTATAATTACTACATTTCCGCATGGTCGAGTATAAAATAATTTTTGGTTGTGATATCTCCCACGTTTAGAGAGTACTGTATTCATACATTTGACAGTACTGCCATAAAAAAGCAACACTCACGTTATTTCACAATACTCAAACTAAACATTTCGAATTTTCTGTCAAAGAAAACTTGATAGTCTTGTTCCTGTATACCAGTCATTGCTTCACATCTTTTCTTCGTTTAGAGACTTCAGAGTGAACAGCGCTGTCAGATCACTAAGAAAGAGAGATGTAAAACTCTCATAAAATCGTTTTCTTTGCGATCATTAAAGTCTTCCTTCAGATTGGCCTGTAAATTCTTTATTATCCAGGACACGTTTCTCTCTTCTGTCTTTACCATACAACATTGTATTTAATCCTAGAAAATGGGGTTTTCCTTACTTTATGAACCATTTCTCGATCATTTATTTGGCAACTCTCATATAAAATGGTTTTAATTATCATCACCATCCTCATCAGTCCATTAACCAGGAATGTATAATTGTGACAGTTAATTTCTCTTGTTTAGTTGTGGAGAACAGATCTCAAGAAATGTTTTTAATCATTGTGCATGTCGCACTTTTTTTTATTCTTCCTTAGATCAATTTATGAATTTTTTTAACACTTGATTTCTGTGTGCAAAGAAAGTTAGAAATGAATGTTAAGAAAATGACACATACCTTCTCATTACTTACGCTTTACCCATTTCTCAACAATTATTTAGTTCCTTCATCACGTTGTGATTGCTACTACTGTTCATAGTTTATTTTCTTGAACTATAATTTATAATTTGTGTCGGGAAAGCCCGTAGTACAGGCAACACAAGAGTTTTCTACGGATACTCAGGCTCCCCTATGATAGCGCCGGGCATGAGAGCGGCTCCATTTAGCCTGCCAGAGCTGCTCTCGCTCCGCAAGGCAAGCCAGGGCAGAACGCTGACGCAGTGGCGGACTCACATTGCAGCTATCTTCCCTGCATTAATATAACAAGAGCCACGGTTGTTCTAGTCATTCAGTCTGTCTATACATAATACTCCTAGTTTATAAGGGTATTACATCAATCCATTGTACAGTACAGACTTTATAACACTCTTATTAATTTAATAGAATAAACTTCGCTCTATGCACACACCCACAAATCTTTAGGCTTATTTAGATAACCCATACGAACAATGATTTAACAATTAGGCTATTAATAATATAAACATAAAGGATTACAATCAGACACAATGGTAGGATGTTAATAATGTAAACATATGTAATAAAGGATTACAACAATATAATATAATATAATATAATATAATATAATATAATATAATATCTATACTAATAATAAATCTGAAGGCGAAATTTTTCTGGTAATTTTCGATTTTCCAAAAATAATTGGTCCTAACATATATAATTAACCGCCCTGAAACCGAAAATCGCTTTTTTGAAATTTTTGTTTGTCTGTCTGTCTGTCTGTCTGTCTAGATGTTTGTTACATTTTTACGTGATAATGGCTGAACCAATATATATGAAAATTGGAATATAAATTAAGTTCGTTGTAACTTAGAATTTAGGCTATATGGCATTCAAAATATTTTATTTAAAGGGGGGTTATAAGGGGGCTTGAATTAAATAAATTGAAATATCTCCCTTATTATTAATTTTCATGAAAAATATTACATAGCAAACGTTTCTTTAAAAATAATTTCCGATAAGTTTTATTCTAAGAAACATTTTGATAGGACTGATATTTAATGAGATAAATGAGTTTTAAAATTAAAATAACGATTCCACCTATTGGCCTGTCATGAAATGGAAAAAAATGACTTCATCTATAAGGGGCCTTGGACAACAACAATCGAAAGCTATTAAACATAGCCTACAGAGAATGTTTCTGTGTTTGTATAAAGTAATATCGAAAGCTAATTATATACAAGACTTTTAAAATAACAATACATTTTTCACCGCCACCTCAGATTATAGCGTTGTTGTTCCTGCAATAACTCCTATGGGCAAAATATAAAATTTTTGAGTAGGAAGAAAAAAATACATTTATTCATTCCATGGCAATGGTACATAGGAGATCGAAAGAAAGAAATATGATTATATATCACTATTTAAGTTATTTGAAGGGTTCAGAAACATGTGGGCCAAGCGCCATTTACTGAAGACGTAAAAAAACAAGGGTTAAAATTAAGTTATTACCATAATTCAATGGAAACATATAGCAAGTAATATAAAGTATACACATTAAAACTAAATGATATGTCAATCTTCATTAAATTATGGTTGCATGTAACAACAATTAAGAAACATGTTAAAGGAATTGTCATTGCACTAAATGAGTGCTCTCTGGACCAAAATGATCGCAATTTAATTTTTTTAAATATAATTTAAACTAAGTAACATACTAAACGATTTATCCTTCTATCAAACACAAATGTTCCCTGGATAAAATGTGCTATTTTAATTATGTAATTAATTTATATTTATTTCTAACGGGTGCAGCGGAGCGCACGGGTACGGCTAGTAATATAATATAATATAATATAATATAATATAATATAATATGTAACTATTTAATGTGATATGATATGATAATATGATATTACATATGACATATCATAAACTATACTATACTATACTATACTATGATATAACTTTATACCTGTATAATTTAAAATGATATATTACTAAATGTATAATAACTTATAATGCAATATAAATATCAAATAGATACTCTTCTTAATTAGTTGGAGTGTTTTATGACAAATTAAACACTTTGCTAATCCACTGCTCTCTACCAAAAAGAACTCCTCCTCCTATGATACATTAAAAGCATTTGAAGTAGCGGCCCGCGTTTGTGTATGAGCGGAAGCTCCGTCTTCAAAGTTCGCCATTATACTGCAGAGTCACCACTGCACCGACATTGAATGACGTACAGTATGCATACGTCACAGCGCTCGGAAGAACAGCTCTTTAAAGCATACAGCGCTCATTTCTCAGAATCATGTAATGTGCCCAGCCCTGGCCTATAACATCCCAACCATTCGCCAATATCGTCGTTCATTACGAATGTAATGTTGACCCACTGCCTGTGGTGCACTCTGGATAGTCTCCGTCGAACTAAGTGGCGGATACTTCTCGACACTATGAGTCCGCTCGTAGAGTCGAGGAAAGTAAGAAGTTAAAACCATGATTTTGGAACAAGAATTGTTAATAAATATAGTTAACAAATGTGAATGCGATTATTATTAACTAGCCGTACCCGTGCGCTCCGCTGCACCTGTTAGAAATAAATATAAAGTAATTACATAATTAAAATAGGACGTTTGATCCAGGGAACATTCGTGTTTGATGGAAGGATAAATCGTTTAATATGTTACTTAATTTAAATTGTATTTAAATAATTAAAATGCGGTCATTTTAGTCCAGAGAGCACTCAGAAGTTACTGTAATAACATTATAGCATTATGTCCATCTAGAGAAACTACACTTTCCAATGGTGAAATAATAATTAATTATACAAATCGGTTAATTTAGCTTTCGATATTACGTACTTCATACAAGCACAGAAACATTCTCTGTAGGCTACCGTATGTTTCATGTTCCAAGGCCCCTTATAGACGAAGTCATTAGTTTTTTTATTTCATTACACCGCCTTAGATGGCATTGTTATTGTAATTTTGAGACTCATTTAGCTCATTAAATATCAGTCCTATCAAAATTTTACATAGAATAGAACTTATCGGAAATTACTTTTAAAAAACTTTTGTTATGTAATATTTTTCATGAAAATTAATAATAAGGGAGATATTTAGATTTATTTAATTCAGGCCCCCTTATAACCCCCCTTTTAAATAACGTATTTTCAATGTCATACAGCCTAAAATTTAAGTTACAGCGAACTTAATTTATATTCCAATTTTCATATAAATCGGTTCAGCCATTGTCGCGTGAAAAGGTAACAAACATCCAGACAGACAGACAGACAGACGAAAATTAAAAAAAAAAGCGATTTTCGGTTTCAGGGTGGTTAACTATATATGTTAGGACCAATTATTTTTGGAAAATCGAAAATTACCAGAAAAATTTCGGCTACAGATTTATTATTAGTATAGATTTTATATTATTTTTAATTGAAAATTTTTTGTACAGTATGTACGCCCCCTTCCCATACAGAGTTACGGCTGGTCCACAATAAACGGGAAACGGTAACAACGAGAACGAGAACGGAAACAACGAGAACTAGAACGAAACAACGAGAACGAGAACGGAAACAACGAGAACGAGAACGGAAACAACGAGAATTAGAACGAAACAACGAGAACGAGAACGGAAACAACGAGAACTAGAACGGAAACAACGAGAATTAGAACGAAACAACGAGAACGAGAACGGAAACAACGATAACTAGAACGGAAACGAGAACGAGAACGGAAACAACGAGAACTAGAACGAAACAACGAGAGCGAGAACGGAAACAACGAGAACTAGAACGGAAACAACGAGAATTAGAACGAAACAACGAGAACGGAAACAACGATAACTAGAACGGAAACGAGAACGGAAACAACGAGAACTAGAACGAAACAACGAGAGCGAGAACGGAAACAACGAGAACTAGAACGGAAACAACGAGAACGAGAACGGAAATACTGTTGAAATAAATGTATTTAAATGTGAGCATTCATAATTAACGAGAAAGTTGCCGGAGCCCGGGAACGGGAACGTGAAAATTAATTGTGAATGGTCATATTTACATACATTTATTTTAACAATAGTCTATTTCCGTTCTCATTCTCGTTGTCGTTTCCGTTCCCGGTTTCTTGTGAACCAGCCTTTACACCCTAAATGTGCACGTCTCTAAAATTGAAATTCTGGGGCTCATGCTCTGTTCTTCATCGTCTTTTAAATATTTTTATTCTTTACATGTCTATTCCAAAAAACGATACATACACATTGGGGAATTTCCCTACCTAAATCTTCGTCTCTTGCAGATAACAGTCGAGAGGAACACGACAGACATATTGATCCTTCTCTTATCACTCATTGTCAGACATATTGCTTATCAGTCTTATCTTACTATGTTGGTCACGACCCGTCATTATCGCTGATTTTCAATAACCAAACGTAAACATCAAAGTCGGCATGATCTAGCCTAGCGTAACCCAAATGGTAATCAGCTGGACTTGTGCCTCGATGCTGCATTCGTGTGTGGGTTCGATTCCCGCTTGTGCTGAATACTTGTTTGGGTTTTTTGCGAGGTTTCGCGAAACTGTAAGGCGAAAGTAGGCAATCTCATGGCGAATTCTTGGCCTCATCTCGCAGAATGCCGTCTCATTATCGACGCTATGCAACCTAGTAGTTGATACAGCGTCGTTGAATACCCAAGTAAAATATTAAATGTTATAATATAATAATGTTCCGCAAAATTAAGTTGGTTACTTTGGTTTCATTAGTGACAGCTGCATTTATTATTTCGGGAACGCTGAGAACGTTTTTCCATATTTCTTTTTGAGATAGAACGTCGTCCTTTGCAGAGTGTGGCTGAGGGGGTATGTACGGAGTTTCGTATGTCTCAAAAAGTGAAATATTTTACAAGTTTTCTACACAGAAACTATATGAGCTAAGTTTATTATTTATTTATTTATTTAATCAGTTAGTTATTTATTTATTTATTTATTTATTTATTTATTTATTTATTTATTTATTTAATCAGTTATTTATTTATTTATTTATTTATTTATTTATTTATTTATTTATTTATTTACTCAGTCAGTTATTTATTTATTTATTTATTTATTTATTTATTTATTTATTTATTTATTTATTTATTTATTTATTTATTTATTTATTTATTTATTTATTTATTTATTTATTTATTTATTTTGTTGTTTGTTTATTTATTTACTAGCCTACCCGTGCGCTCCGCTGCACCCGTTAGAAATAACTATAAAGTAATTACATAATTAAAATAGGACATTTGATCCAGGGAACATTCTTGTTTGATAGAAGGATAAATCGTTTAATATGTTACTTAATTTAAATTGTATTTAAAATATTAAAATGCGATCATTTTGATCCAGAGACCACTCATTTGGTGCAATGACAATTCCTTTAAAATGTTTCTTAATTGTTATTACCAATTATTTTTGGAAAATCGAAAGTTAACAGAAAATTTTTGGCTACAGATTTATTATTATGTTTATATTATATTATATTATGAAAAAGTGTGTTGATAACGGATGTACTCGAATTAGAAAGTTTTTAATTTGTTGTGGGAGCTCTTGAATCTCATGAGGAACAACTTTTACAACAGCGCAACATAATCTGCTTGGCTCATTACCCAATTTTTTTGCATTGCATTTATTGCATGTGTATTTTATGTATTTTAACACGATTCAATTAAGCATAGTTAAAATTTGAAATATAAAATAATGGATTGCTAAGCTAGCGTACTATTACTGCATACTAAATCAATACACTCTCGTTGTTCGTTAATTCTTTGAGAAAAAAATGAATATGTTCATAAACATTATTATAAAAAATACAGGAAATGAATATACAGAATAACCTATCAAGTTTTCTGTGCATAAGAAGCTATTTTAATCTTACCTGTCCTAAATTCACTCACAAGTTACTGTAATAACATTATAGCATAATGTCCATCCAGAGAAACTACACTTTCCAATGGTGAAATAATAATTAATTACACAAATCGGTTAATTTAGCTTCTGATATTACTTCATACAAGCACAGAAACATTGTCTGTAGGCTATGTTTCATAGCTTTCGATTGTTGTGTCCAAGGCCTCTCATAGATCAAGTCATTTGTTTTTTATTTCAATACACGGCCTTAGATGGCAGTTATTTCAATTTTAAAACTCATTTATCTCATTAAATATCAGTCCTATCAAAATTTTTCAAAGAATAAAACTTATCAGAAACAATTTTTAAAGAAACTCTTGTTATGTAACATTTTTCACAAAAAACAATAATAAGCGAGATATTTCGATTTATTTAATTCAGGCCCCCTTATAACCCCCCTTTTAAATAACGTATTTCGAATGCCATATAGCCTATAATCTAAGTTACAACGAACTTAATTTATATTCCAATTTTCATCGAAATCCGTTCAGCCATTATCACGTGAAAAGGTAACAAACATACAGACAGACAGACAGACAGACATGCAAACAAAAATTTCAAACAAGGGATTTTCGGTTTCAGGGTGGTTAATTATATAAGTTAGGACCAATTATTTTTGGAAAATCGAAAATTACCAGAAAAATTTCGGCTACAGATTTTTTTATTAGTATAGATTTATTTATTTATTTATTTATTTATTTATTTATTTATTTATTTATTTATTTATTTATTTATTTATTTATTTATTCATTTATTTATTTATTTATTTATTTATTTATTTATTTATTTATTTATTTATTTATTTATTTATTTTATTTATTTATTTATTTATTTGTTTGTTTATAAATGGATGGAAGACAGATGTCGTTTCTTATCCAAACCGGTTGGATCAGATACGTGAGGGATAAGAGTGGACGCGGCGAAAATGGCCGTCTTTAGCGACCTGGGTGCTCCGCCGCGGTATAATCATTGGCCGAGTGTGTCAGTGTGACTTGAGATACGGAAGCGAGTAGTACACCGTTCTGTCGATTAAAGACATCGCTACCAGTGGATAAAAATGCAATATAATCCGTGTGTTACGAGACTAGTTTGTAAGAATAGTAGTGAAAATTTCAAGCTTGTTCAAGAAATTCGGAACAAAATACCATTGCGACTGGCAAAATTCACTAAGAGTGGTTGCCGAGGGTACATGAATTCAGGAAATACCACACGTTGGAAACCGAATGAAAAGAAGAGTACAGGATTCAGTTGAATGCCATTCGATAGTGGAAATTCGTTTCATTGTGCAGTGGAAACAGAGCTGCTGTAAATATAGGTGGCTTTGACATGAAGTGACATTCATACGTTTTTTGACATCGGTCAGTTTAATCTATACCTAGCCGATGAGGAATATCATGACATATTCTATTATATCATGAACGATTTCAACTGAACTTGACGGTTAATGAGAATTCTGAACTTCTGAATTTCATGAGAGATGAGTGTGGGCTAAAATTCGCATCATCCAAAGAACCAACAGCTTGCGACGAATCCTATATAGATTTGATCTTTATGAGACACTTGGAAATATCATATCGTCAAGTCTCCACATACAAGTATGTTTTTTTTCTTATAGAAAAGGAATCATTCCTCCAAGAATTTTAAACCGTTCGGATTAACACGCAACTATAATTGAAGGGTTCAGAGCCATAGTGGGCCAAGCGCCATGTATTAAAAACGGAGAAAGCAAGGGTTAAAGTTAAGTAAATACCATAGTTTGATGAAGATTGACATACCATTTAGTTTTAATGTGTATACTTTATATTACTTTCTGTATGTTTCCTTTGAATTATGGTAATAACATCATTTTATCCCTTGTTTTCTACGGTTTTAGTAAATGGCGCTTGGCCCACTATGGTTCTGAACCCTTCAAGAGTTTTAAACCGTTCGGATTAACAGGCAACGATAATTGAAGGGTTCAGAGCCATAGTGGGCCAAGCGCCATTTATTAAAAACGGAGAAAGCAAGGCTTAAAGTTAAGTAAATACCATAGTTTGATGAAGATTGACATACCATTTAGTTTTAATGTGTATACTTTATATTACTTTCTGTATGTTCCCTTTGAATTATGGTAATAACATCATATTAACCCTTGTTTTCTACGGTTTTAGTAAATGGCGCTTGGCCCACTATGGTTCTGAACGCTTCAAGCGTTTTAAACCATTCGGATTAACAGGCAACGATAATTGAAGGGTTCAGAGCCTTAGTGGGCCAAGCGCCACCATAGTGAATACCATAGTTTAATGAAGATTGACATATCATTTAGTTTTAATGTGTATACTTTATATTACTTGCTGTATGTTTCCATTGAATTATGGTAGTAACTTCATTTTAACCCTTGTTTTCTACGGTTTTACTAAATGGCGCTTGGCCCACTATGGTTCTGAACCCTTCAATTGGACATTGCAGGTAGTACAAGGAAGTACACAAACAATCCTTAAATGTCATTCGCCTGCTAATGCTATCGGTTTAAAACTATTGGCGGGACGATTCCTTATGTATCTACCTACAAAAACACGTTCTAACCTTATTTTCCATTTCACTTTTGTAATACACGTAGGGAAACATTTCTGCACCACAATAATTTATTGAAGTTAATAACATGGACGTTTTTCTTTAACTATGGACTAACATTTGACAGGAACACATTGCGGGCGACCTCGGTCGTCGTGTTTCAGCACAGCATAGGATCAACCCTGAGACAACTCAGTACAACACAAGAGACAGACACCCAGTCCCATGGACGGAAGATAATCTCTTTCATTGCACACACCATTAATCGAACCACGGTCTGTTTGGTTGGAAAACGCTTTAATGCTGTCTATATTAATTTATATTGTACATAAGTATTGACTTAATGAAAATGACTTTACATTGGCTCTAATTCTGCATCCTAAACACTCGTGTAACTCTGATCTTCGTGTTTGTTGTCTATCCTCTTCTACCATTCCGTGCCCAAGTTTTCACTTCTCACTTGACCTAGACACTTGACCGACATCCATAAAGTGAGGTAACCCCTTCACCTAACTCTAACACAACACCTGATATCACATTAGCAACAAACAAACACCCATTCCCTGCGCAAGATGCGAACTGTGGCTCCCACGCAATGTTAAAGCTGCGCTCCTTAGCCATTACGTCTATCGCGACAGTCTATCGTGATTATGCGATCATAATATACAAGCCGATATTGCTAACTTCTTAGCGTAACATGAAAAAAGTTACTGTATTGCAAGCAAGCTTTTATTTACTCCGCGTAATCACCTTCTAACTCTAAGCCAATGGTCCACAAAGATGACGTTATACAAAATACAACCCGCAGTGCACAACAAGGGGGAAGATAGGGGAGAGAGGTATCAGAGGAGAAGGCGGGAACACCTTCACTGTTGCACTTGAACACTGTGTAACTTGGAATGAACAAGTCATGGCTAAGGGGAGAGGGATCATGCCTTACCCCTCCATTCTGCTTGTACAGGTTCTACCAGAAGTTTAAGGACACCCCTTCGAAAGATATGTTTCACTCCTGTTCTTATAATAATAATAATAATAATAATAATAATAATAATAATAATAATAATAATAATAATAATAATCCGTGGCGCTACAGCCGACGAAGGGACAAGACCGACCAGTCGGCTGCTGGCCTCAAGGCACATGCCGAAGCAGAGGTAGACGATCATCCAACCAGAATGGAGAGATCGTGTGGTTAGCACTATGAGCCCCCCCAGTCGTTATAGCTGGTTTGCGTAACCGGATTTCGCTACCTATCGTAGCTTGCCTAGTGCATCACGATGCTGGGTGGGCACCGGTCCCATACACTGGCCGAAATTTCATAAGAAAATGTTTTCTCCCATGAGGACTCGAACCAGCGCGCATTCCGTAACGCGAGTCCTAGGCATGATGCCTTAGACCACGACGCCACGGCTCGGGATCCTGTTCTTATACTTACGTGAAATCCCGATGTTTATAAAGGGATCAAATTCCTGTGAAAAATGAAGTTTTTATTACTGTAAACCCAATCTCTCTGTCTTCCAAACTGTGAATTATATAATAATTTTACTGTTATGAAAGCTTACTGAAAAATTACATTTTTAGGAAAAAAATTAATTACTCGAGAAATGGTGTATTTAGACCAATGAATTTTTGGATAGAGTTAAATATTACCCCTATCTGCTGCTTAAGGAGGGTGGAGTGATAAAAGTGTGGCAGAAGACATAGAAACAATAAAGTGAGTGTTCAAGGAGTAAGAGTAACTAGCGAAATAATCGGAGAGAGAATGTATGAACGAATAAGTGAATTAGTGTCCAGAGAAGCAAGAGTTGATAAAGGAAGTGACTAGAGAAAATTAGAAGTGTTTGTTAATAGTAATTGGTAGTGAAATGTTACTAATATTGTAGTGTCGACTAAGTTAGCGTACAATCAGAGAAATTGAAATGATAGGAAGACAGCAAGTATTTTAATGTAAGTTTACAAATGAAGGTTAAGTTGACTTACAAAAATAGTGGCAAACGGAAAATTTATCGGGGTGGAAGGGAACAGTTTAACAAAATAAACATGTGATTCAGTGTTTAATGGAGAAATAGGGGATAAGAGTGATGACAGAAGTGAGGAGAGGTAGAACTGATTGTAAATTAGAGAGGTAAGTGAATGAGTGTGATTAAATAGTGTTAGTAAAAGTTAGATCAAAATTAGGGAAATCTTAGACGATAGGAAGTACTTCAAATATAAGTAAACAATAAAAGTGGTGAGGTGTTCATTAGAAAGAAGGGAAAATTTTAAGGGGAGAGGTTAGAAAGCAAATTGAGAGTATGTATTATAGTAATAGAGGTAACAAAGGTAAAACAAGATGACTGCACACGTCATTGAAAGTTTATTGTAATTAGAAGGCAATGGGGAGCACGAATACAGAGATGTGGTGGCGACCCATTACCAAATAAGAGTTGTAGAAATAAATATATCAATATCAATATCAATATTACCCCTATCCATTCTCCCACATCCCAATAATCTGCCATTTCACGACCACACTCCTGAATTTCGACCCATTTTCATTGCTTTCAAGGAAGAAATTCAGCCTTTCCACACTTGTATTAAACTCCACAACTGTTTACTATAGTGGAGAGAATAAGCTGATTGATCAGTATTTACAACTCCCAATGTTATGATGTAAGTGACAGTGGCGATCCTGGGCCAATTTGCTGCGAATTTTAGAAAATGGAAATTTTTCCTAAAGAAAATAAAGAAAAGAGTCTGGACATCAATGTGTGAACGAGTTGTCACAATTTGTTTAAAGAAGAAGTAATATTTGAACAAGAAACCTTTCAGATAATTCTAACTCTATCCCAAAATTCATTCATCTAAGTACTGGCACATTCGTTCTGGAGTAATTAATTTTGCTCCTACGAAAACGTAATTTTTCAATAAGTCTCCTTAGGAGAAAAATTGTTATATAATCCGCAGTTTGTAAGATAGAGAGATTGGGCTTCCAATAAAAAAAAAAAAGTAATATTTTTTTTTCCACAGGCATTAGGTTCCTATATAAACATCAGGGGATTTCTTTTACATGTAAGGACAGAAGTGAAACATCACTTTTGAAGGAGTGTCAGACTTTTGGTAGAAACTGTAGGTATGACTCGCGAGTCAAAAAATGCCGACTACTGCTTATAAACTTAGCACAACGGTAATAAATAGAGCTCGGATTTATATGCGTTCATGAAATACGCACGTAAATATGCTCTAAATAATCTTAAAATATGCAGTATACAACGGAAATAATCCGTATGGAATATACATTTCGAAAAACAGCACCTAGTAACTGTTTTTCTTTTAAATTTAGTGAAAAGATGGCACATTTTAAACATCAATGCATGCATCATTATTTTATAAAAGTTGTAAAAAATATAACAAGACACAGTTAAACAACTAATTTCAATTTCACTATATTACTTATGCATATAATTATCATTTCTTACCCACTTAAAGCTGAGAATTGCAGGAACAGTATTTGCTCCTAATGAATTGAGGGAAAACTCCAGAAAAAACTTCACCTATAGTCCGTCCCAGGATTCTGTAAAGTAGAAAAACGAAACAAGACCTCTATGCAAGTGGTATGTGGGAGGGCTAGGGCCATTGAGTTCTCTGGGGGGGGGGGAGGCATTGCTTGAACGAAGCGACCAATCGCTTGCAGAAGGGGAAAATTTCTATTTGAACTCTACTCTACCTTCTACCACGAGCATCTTACTCCTTAGCAGACTCGAGCTAATACTGCCCGCAATACATTCCGGCACAAATAGACTCCGCCCTCATGCGCGAAGTTACCGCACAGATCCCTGGGACGGACCATAGAGAAATTCTTCCGCTCGTTTCTCTGCGAGACATGTTAAGCTTTACTCCACAGCAGTAGGCACTACTACTACTACTACTACTACTACTACTACTACTACTACTACTACTACTACTACTACTACTACTACTACTGCTGCTGCTGCTGCAATGAACTGATACCCTGTGTATAAGCATATGAGATTATTCCGTAAATGTTATTTATCCATCAGTATGTGAATAATACCAAGCTTGTGTTAACTTCCTATAGTTATGCATGTATTGTGCGCGTTACCATGTCGAAACACAACTGAATAACATTATTTCTTTTTAAAATATTGCAACCCTTCCCTGGATTATAATATACTCTTCCAAGAAGGTTATGTGTGCATATATGCGGGTTCCCCTTTTGTGTGTATAGGAATGGACTCGCCCACATTATTGAGTTTATCGGATATGACGTAAGCATTTCCATGACAAACGAAGTGAATAATTTCCGTTCCACAAAATCATTTCATTCTTCTATTAGTGTAGGCCGAATACAAACATTACACGTGAAAAATTTCCATAAGTAAGACATTGTCGCAGGCATTGTTGCCTAAGTTGAACAACGGACAACGAAAGTAGACTAACCGTCGAAGTATTGATAGCAGCTTCAGGAAATAAGTGAGAAGTTGCCTGTGAAATAAGCGGGAAGTGCCAAAGTTGGTAATGTAACCAGAAATCTAGTTTGTACAACACGCGTCTCGTTGGGCCCGCTCTAAATGGAGACCGACGCCAGTCTTGTCTTCCCACTGCCCCGAGATCAAACGGGAAACATTTGCAGCGGAAACGTAGTTCAAACGCTGCGGTTTGTTGGGCCTATAGAGCATGTAAATGAGATTAGTTATTGGTGCTTTCCAGCTGCCACAGCTCGAGGTGTCTGTCTGTCTCTTGATTGAGAACTGTTTTATATAGCGTATCGCACACCCTGAGTTCGCTGCTACGATTCAAATGATAACGTTTCCGGTAGGAATCGAGTCAAACCAGGTTTGATTTAGAACGTGAAAGTTGAAGATGTATCTTCGTACAGTGGGTATTGTGCATATGACTCTTGTCATGCGATTGTGTTGTCATTTCGTTGTTATTGTTGTATTTATAGCACGCGTCAGCATGTAGGGATATTTATTCCTTGGACTTCAAAATATTTCAACGATTTTTACGTATAACGCTTCTATTCGATCTACATTAATAGAAAAAGTGAAAGGTTTTCGTGGAACGGAAGTTACACTGACGTCATTAGACGTTGGTTACCATGGAAATACTTACGTTATATGTGATAAACTCAACAGTGTGGACGAGTCCATTCCTGTACACAAAGGACGTCCGGTTAGCACAGTGACCGGCACGTTCCGTGCTCTGTGACGTCATACCACGGAGCCGCCACGCTCTTTGCTCGAAAAACTCTGCATACTGAGCACAGCGTGGAGAGAAGGTTCAACTGAACAGTGGTGGTACGGCGCCTATGCATTGACAGAGAGCGATCCATTCTTCTGAGGTAATATGGGAACAGCACAATTACGATACATTTGTACGAAAACAAAACTGTACAACCGTGATAAATCAATGTAACAAAATATTTTGGTTTGTAATCAAATTTAATATACTTATAATAATATGAAATTCATAATACAGCCAGCTGCAGAAGCGTTCGCATTATGTAAATGAGGCTCCGAAACTGCTATAAATATACAAATATAGAAATAAATTATTTAAGCAGTACTACAACACTTTGTCTACTCGGAAACTTGAAAACAGTTCAAGTGTTTTTAACAGACATTTTACTACACAATATACAGATTGAACTATCTAGGCCCTACCTTGGTGAGTAGTATGCAAAGTATATTTCAACTTTTGAAACACACCATCACTTTGTGTTACTACCGTGCCCAAGTTAAATGCTTTGTCGAGATCAAACTGTGTTATGGAGTATGGAGGAATGGCGAAGTGTTTGATTTGTGGCAAGCTGTTTCAGCATGAAAAGAAATTCAATATACAATGCCATTATTCTCTATGCCACACAAATGATTATGACAAATACGGGGGAGAAGATCGGCAAGTACTAGTGCAGCATTGAAAGATAAATTGTTAAGTGAAGCTAGGGAACACACTGTCAGTGAATCAATGGTAAGCTTAAGGCTTAAGATATAGGATTTCACTAGCCATTGAAAAGAATATGCGTTCTTTTAATGACGAGGAATTTGTCAAGAATGTTGCCATCATGACCGCAGAGGAGTTATTCCCTAGCAAAATACAGAAATGTGATTCCATCAATTTATCTCCAAGAACTGTCGTATCATTGCTGCACTGACGCCACTGCGCTGGTGCGTGTTAACAGTAATACGACACAACTGCTCGCTCTTCCAAGCTCTTGAGGCCTGACTGGCTCTTACGTCATAACTGCAGCTTCTGCCGGCCACTGGGTTAGCAGATACATGGTCCAATACTGAAATGTCCATATTACGAAAATGTCCATAATGTGGTAACGTCCATGTATGTAAAATTTCCAAGCTCAAAAAATGTCCAATTACATAAAACCCAAAAGTAAAATATCTAAACTGGTCATGGGCCAGATCTGAAAAGGCCCAATCCTTAATTGAATATAATCCAATGCCTAAAATGTCCACTTGGAACGAAGTTGTGTAAAATGTCCAGACTTACTAAAAATATAATTACTAATGAATAGTGATTAAAAAGTGTTACGGTAACTGTATTTAAATAAGTTCAGTTAATTTATTTAGAATTGTTATAATAGTACACTGAAGAAATACATTAAAGTTCACCTTGATGATCATCATCTTCATCTTCATGTTAATAGGTCAACTATTGCGAATGCTCACATTTAAATACATATAAAATATTTCCGTTCTCATTCTCGTTATCGTTTCCATTCCCGGTTTATTCTGAACCAGCCTTTACAGACCTAACGGAAAGAGAGACCTTAGAAGACCGAAAAAGCGATGGAAAGACCAGCTCACCTGAGGCGGAACAAGCCAGAAGGCCTAATCCTTGACAGAATTTGATAATGTTGATGACACAGAAATACTTTAATAGTAATTATAAAATTTTAAATATTTTCGTTATTAAATTGTTGAGCGACGAACTGCAATACTGTCTTTTGAATATCTCCGAAATTGGTTGGGAGAAGTTCACATCACAAGATTCTAGGGGTGCTATGCATAGACATTTCGCTAGCCCGCGCTACGAGCGTGCTAAACTTGCCCCGGCTATCGATTGATTACTTGTACAGGATTCATATCATATCATATCGCTAACACTGGTTTATGAATACGAAAAACGTTAGTTCGCTGATCATCCACCGGAAGCCCGCGCTAAGAATGGCTATGAATATGGCCCTAGATGACTAACAAAGTTGGTGACGGTTTTAACACCGAAATTTTAATTGATGTCGCTTTTACGTCTACCAGTTTTAAAATGAGTTGTACTGACTTTTGCTCAAGGGCGCAAATAGCCATAGACGCTGACGCGCCCTTTAAACACCATCAATCAAGCAATCAATCAACTAACAAAGTTACATCTCTTCCTGCTATGAAGATGACAGTCATATAAGAAGCGAACAATTATCTGTTGTGATTCACCACATTCACACATGTAGGCCTATCCTTCTGTAGAGGGAATTTTGAAGCGTTTAAAGTAACTTTTGAATTTCCCAAAGATTTACATGTCCTGAAAGATCCGAGATATGGAATAATGACAATATACGCAGAGTTTAGGAAGAAATCGACAAAAAAAATAGTAGCCTACTCGTAGGTTGTGAGAACTTGATGCTTCAAAAAGTCCCTGTCTAGCTTTCGGGCCGACGTTAAGTTGATGTTTAACTTTGCATTGTGAATTAGGACTTAAGCATCGGGGATATCAGTGTGAAAGTGGCCAGGTGGAAGCTGTAAACCGTTGACATATCCTCTCCCCCGAAGTGTTTGTATCGGTGGAGCACAAACCCTCCTGCTGAAATACTTTCTGCAAACTGTTTCCCCTTTTGTGTCATTTTTACGATTTTTTGTCTTGCTTTTGTTACAGAATGCTAAGCATCTGTCCATTATGCGGTATTTTTTTACATGCAAAGAACAACGAATTTTTGTTTGTGAAATAGCAGTAAACGTTGCCAGGTTTGTGGGACGATTTTTTTTTGTCTTTCTATATGAGGCATGGAGAATAATAGTGATGTGGGAAGCTGAGGAAAAGACAGCTTACTATCTGTAATGAGCTGAACGCGTGATTGTAGGCCATATAAATTAGTTTTAAGCCACTAAATTATGAACTTTACATTATTTGATTATGACAAGGTAAGTAACACACTAAAGTTAAAGTAAAACAGCATCATACTATCTTCGTTAACCAATACATAGATAAAATGGGCATGCAAGCATTTTCAAACAAACGAGGTATAGATTATAATTCATTCTATGACACTTTAATTACATGGATGGAATTGTAAGGCATATATACCTTCGATCAAAAATCTGTATGTACATGGTTGGATAGCGCTTTAGCGCGTCCCTTCGAAATGTTTATTGAAGCATAATTCGCGGGTGCTCGTGTAAAGGGGGTTAAGTATGATTTCGCTAAACTGGGATAAGTACAGATTTCAACTGTCCATAATTAATTTTTTCACGTGTTAAAGGGGTTAAATCATTCTTCCATCCTTGATGCAGTTACAGTACTCCGTGTTTTGTGACAAAGGGGTTTTGTTCAGTACCAAATAAGAGAAGTTTGCATACCGTACCTTACAATTTGACTTAAACCCCTTTACACGAGCACCCGCGAATTTATATTATGCCATAGACACTAAATTCAAAGCTGATACTCAGATTCTAGAAAACGTATTTTACCTTCACATTAATGAAACATAGGTCTTTACAATTATATTTTTTAAATTATTTACGCAGGAAACTAAAGTACATTTGGCGTCGAGCTACATCTTTCCCAGCTCTAGGTACAGTAGGAGTGGGTTCCTTGGGAATTGATCGCAACATAAAAATACAACTCTTCCTTGCTTAGTTGTATTCCCCTTGATTTCCTTGTATTCTCGTTGTGTTCTTTGCATTTCCGTTTTTCGCCGTGTCTTCCTATTGTTATGCTTATATTCCCCTTGTTATCCTTGTGTTCCCCTTGTTATCCTTGTGTTCCTTTTGTTATTCCTGTGTTACCTTATCCTCGTATTCCTCTTGTTATTCTTTTATTATCCTTGTTATCCTTGTGTTCCCGTTGTTAGCCTTGCGTTCCCCTTGTTATCCTTGTGTTCCTTTTGTTATTCCTGTGTTACCTTATCCTCGTATTCCTCTTGTTACTCTTTTATTATCCTTGTGTTCCCCTTGTTATCCTTGTGTTCCTTTTGTTATTCCTGTGTTACCTTATCCTCGTATTCCTCTTGTTACTCTTTTATTATCCTTGTGTTCCCCTTGTTATCCTTGTGTTCCTTTTGTTATTCCTGTGTTACCTTATTCTCGTATTATTCTTGTTATTCTTTTATTATCCTTGTTATCCTTGTATTCCCCTTGTTATACTTGCGTTCCCCTTGTTATCCTTTCCTTCCCCTTGTTATCCTTGCGTTATCCTTATGTTCCCCTTCTTATCCTTGCGTTATCCTTGTGTTCCCCTTGTTATCCTTCTGTCCCCTTGTTATCCTTGCGTTATCCTTGTGTTCCTCTTGTTATCCTTGTGTTCCTTTTGTTATTCCTGTGTTACCTTATCCTCGTATTCCTCTTGTTATTCTTTCATTATCCTTGTTATCCTTGTGTTCCCCTTGTTATACTTGCGTTCCCCTTGTTATCCTTGTGTTCCCCTTGTTATCCTTGCGTTATCCTTGTATTCCTCTTGTTATCCTTGTGTTCCCCTTGTTATCCTTGTGTTCCCCTTGTTATCCTTGTGTTCCTCTTGTTTTCCTTGTGTTCCTATTGTTATCCCTGGTTATCCTTGTGTTCCCCTTGTAATCCTTGTGTTCCCCTTGCTATCCTTGTGTTCCTCTTGTTATCCTTGCGTTATCCTTGTGTTCCCCTTGTTATCCTTGTCTTCCCCTTGTTATCCTTGTGTTCGCCTTGTTGTCCTTGTGTTCCTCTTGTTATCCTTGTGTTCCCCTTGTTATCATTGTGTTCCTCTTGTTATCCTTGTGTTCTCTTGTTATACTTGTGTTGTCTTTCTTATCCTTGTGCTCCATTTGTTATCCTTATGTTCCCCTTGTTACTCTCCTTAGATTCCCCAGCTTCTCCTTATCTTCTTCTTCTTCTTCTTCTCCTAGTTTTCATCTTCTCTTTGTACTCCCTTTCTTCTCCTTGTATTTCCATTGTTCTTCTCTCCGTCCACTTATTATCCGAACTTATTTCCAATGACTAATTAAATTTCATTTCGGAAACTTCAAGTTAGCAGGACACTTACCTCACTCCGTTTGCCGCCGTTACATTGGAGGAATTAAAAGAAAACATAAGGGGAATGGTCGAGAAATGGATCTAACCCATCAGGTGTTGTTTAAAAGAGGGAAGAACTGTCGCGAAACACTATTCGAAGCGGCAGGTCAGAGATTGCCTAACATAACTGAGCAACTCAAACACAAATGAAATTTTATGTCAGAATAAACAGATACTCTATTGACATAGGCTATTTTTCTTACATCCTCTTCAATATTGAGAAAAGTAGTACAGTAATAAATTTATAGGTGGTGCTCCGTATAGCGTAAAATAAAGCTCTTGCCTCATTTGCTTTCATTGCATTTTAAACAGAGTAAGTGCCATAAAATGGCCTGTAAACTTAACGATAAATTAACTTATAACTGCACAAGATATGACAACGTTATTATAAAATCTGCAGTAAATTATTTTATCGACATATAAACATACAAGCTTGTTATATTTTATTACGCTCATTATCATTATAAGAAGCCTGATGAGGATAAAGGCGTTGATTTGCACACTACTGAGTTAGTGCACTTAATAACTCAATGTAACTGTGCCTGTATACTGTTTGTCTGGAAGTCCGCTGTTGCCATTTTGACTCTAGGAGAGCGACAGAGAGGGAAGACGTATAAGTGCGCGTGTAAATCTAAAAACAAATTAATGTGACCGCATGGATTGCTTCCACACTAAGGACAGGTAGAGGATGTTATTTTGTACAATGCATAGCTATCTGAAATATTTTTATTCATACACTGGCTTTGCTAAACATAGATATTTTTAATCATATTTTGAGACATGTTTTGTTGACAGCAATCGCGGGAAGCGAATAACGTGAACATGAAGATTTTTTATTCACAATAAACCGAGAACGGAAACGGCTATGCATATCGATATGTATGTATGTCAATAACGATATGTAAACTCGATATTACGCATTCTGATGTTGGCAATACTCGGCCCATTTTTAATTCCTTATCTGTACTACGATTTTATGGATATACTTTCGTTAAATTTTATTAAACATGTAATCTTTAATCAAACAAAATGTCTAAAACGTTTAAAAATCATAAGTCTATAATACATAGTTTTTTTAATCAATATTTACGTAAAAATGATTAATGATCAGTGTATTAGAAAGAATTGAATAAACGTCTTAAAAATCACATTTTTAAATTCAAGACTTTCTGAAATAATGGTTCATTTAATTAATACAGATTTTAAAGTATTAACTATTGAGAAAATTTATAAATATAGTTTACTAACTTATTACCACAGAAATCAAATAAAACAGAAATCTAATCGACATGAATATTGTACACGAAGACAAAAGTCTACTTTCCCATTAATTGATCCTAAATGTTATATAAGTGCAGCTCTTAAACATGGTTCTAGTTTCGGCCCAAGACTTTATAATAAAATTACAAACCATTTTCCAAATCTGAAGTATTTTAAAATTGAAGCTTTTAAAAAAGAAATTTATAAAATTATTCATGATATATCTGCAGTGCTCGGGAAAAGTGGCATAAGTCAGTTTCCACAAACCTTTTTTGATAATTTATTGACAACTTACACTGGTTTATGTCGATTTGATTTTCTTCTGTATGAATTATTGTAATGGGAGGAATACTTATGTATTTTTTTTCCAAGCGAGCAGATGTTCCGTAAGTTGTCAATAAATTATCAAAAAAGGTTTGTGGAAACTGACTTGTGTCACTTTTCCCAAGCACTACAGATATAATATTAACAAATGTGTGTATTTTTTTACCTTTTATTTCTGTCGACTATATTCATGTTTTTATTGAGTATCACCGGCTTCTGTCTGATTGTCAATTTATATTAAATGTATTTTTTCTATTTTTTTCTCTTTCTTTTTTTTTTTTTTTTTTTTCTTTTTTGGTCTTGTGTGTTATTTATTGGTTTGAATTAAGTTACTGTATTAAGTAAACTGTCCTTGTAAATTTTATGTTATAGGCGTATTATTGACTAAGACCACATCGTACACGAGCCTGGCTCTAGTGGCTAGAAACATTTTTGTTTTATAACTTTTATTTGTAATCGCTAGCTAGCTAGTTAAATAAATAAATAAATAAAATTCTTGTGGCTGTTTTAACATTGATAATTTATGCTTTTAAATCTCCCCTTAAAAACAATAGGATAGCTATAATTTAAAATGTGCTCGATGATGTCATAGCTCGCACAACAATATTTACAAAAAAATTATATCCATAAAAATATCCCTTTCTAAATATAAGCTTGGCGTGTTTCAGCATCCTGTCGAAAATCCTGTCATTCAATTTTAATTGTAATTATGCATAACTTTTTTTAAAAAATCCCGAATATATATTTTTTTTATTCGTTGCTTAAAAAGACGGGAAGCTGCTAAAGCCAAACACTGCTTATTTTTAAATAACAAAGACCTTTTATCTGTGTATTCCGTCGTGATTGTTATCTAGTACGAAGGCGTGCAGCGATACTGTTCCACCAGATCGCAACATTTTCACGGGGCTCTGTGTTTTAGAGGCACTATCACACTTGAATGACTGCGTCCATTAGAGTTAATCCTTTCCTGTAATCCTCAAAGCCTCGATGAAGCAGAGACAGCACACTGTCATCATCAAGGGCTAATACGAGACAAGCTGTTTCCACCTGGTGACCATAGGACGTTCCGCGCGGCGCTGTAAGCCAGGTCACGTGCCCCAAATCTCCCGCGCGCGCCTTTTTTGTCATACTCCATCAGTTCTGAAAGCGTGAGCGGCGTAACTAATTTTTTTTTTCTCGAAATCTCGGTTTTACCACAAAGCATTCATTTTGCATCCAAGCTGCTACAGGAAAAAGAGATCCAGACAGTGACAAGCACGTTTCTACAGCAATTGTTCTACTGTGTTAATTCCTTCTAACGTGACAGACCACATGTTTGAAAAAAGAAAATATAGGTGAGTGACTGAATTATCTTTTGTTAATTTATCATAATTAATGTAGGTGGCGGAGGTGTTCTTTGTTTTTAGACCCATATGTGCAATTGATTTCACAATGGAATTAGTGGGAAATGTAATATTTCTACGTCTTAGGATTCAGTGTAACACTAGATGCATCTTCACATTAAGTTTTAGTTGTACTGGTTATTTCAATTTGGACACATTTTAGTTGAAATCTGGTTATTCAACAAAATATTCCTTTTCCATCCATGCTATTAAATAAAAAATTAGATTGAAATAGTTAAAAACTTTTTTTTTTAATTAAAACTTGATTAAAACTTTTAGTTTATAGCCTACTATGCAAAGAATCATCTTCATATTATCGAAATATTCGTTCCTCGTTACAATTACTAAACTTAACTCAAATTTGTTAGTCGTGTAGTAAAATGAAAAACATAATTTGAGCTTCTTAAAATATTAATCTTTTGATAATCATCTTTATAATATTCAATGTATATTATTTATTTTCAATAAATTTTTATCGTTTTGATAGCCAATACATCTTGTCGCAGAATATTCCCTTTTAAAATTTCATTATGTATTATTTTAACATTAATTTACATTTTCTTTTTTGTTCATTTGAATTGATTAGGATGCCGATATTTTAAATCCAAGATATGGACGGCTAGCATTTCGATGATATTCTCTCTGATTAAACATTTTTAGATTATATAATAAAATAGAAAACTTAATTTTTACTTTCTTAAAATAGTTATATTTTTGTTAATTCTGATTAAAATGTTATAGTTTTTGAAATGAAATGTATCGTAATTTTCATTTTCATAAATATATGTCCTTTTGTTTAATAATTTTGCTGATATAATGAAGTGAAAAACATAATTTTGACTTTCTTAAATATTCGTCCTTTATTATATCGTAATACTCGGAATTAAAAATAGTTCATTTATATTACGAAGTGTAAAAACATAAATTTGACTTTCTTACAATATTCATCCTTTTGTTATATTGTATTATCCGGAATTAAAATTCTAATGTCACGAAGTGTAAAAACATAAATTAGACTTGTATAAAATATTCCTCCTTTGTTATATTGTATTACTCGAAATTAAAAATTCTTAGTTTATATTACGGAGTGTAAAAACATAAATTTCACGTCCTTAAAATATTTGTCTTTTATTAATTGTATTAATCCAGATTAAATGTGTTTACTTTATATAAAAACACTAGCACATAATTTTGACTTCCTTAAAATATTCATTCATTGTAATTTGTATTAATTCCGATAAAAAGCATTTTAGGTCTATATGATACAATTCAAAATATAGTATAAATTTTATTTTGTTTTTCAAATAGTTGTCCTTTTTAATTGCATTAATCTTCATAACATCTTTTAGTTTTTATAATAAAATACAAAGCATGATTTTGACTGTATTAAAGTAGACCGTATTAATTATTTTTTTTTATGTATTAGTCCTGGTTTAAAAATTTTACTTTGTATAATGAAATGCAGAACACGATTTACATTATTAAAATATTCGTCCTTCATCATTTATGCTAAGTCATTAAAATTATTAGTTTATATTACGCTACATGATTTTCGTATTCATAAAATAGTCGTTCCTTTTTAATATTACTTGTAACAATATACCCGTGGCGCAGTAGCCCATGAAAGGCCAAAGCCTACCAACCGACTGCTGATTTCAAGTTCTCATGCCTCGGTAGAGGTAAACGATCATCCAATAAGTACGGGGTAACAGGAGTTCCTCAAATTCATCACAATGCTGGATAGGCACAGGCCCCATTCTTTTAATTGGTTTATTTTACGGCGCTTTATCAACTGCGATTGTCATCTTGCGTCTGTGTGAGATGAAGGTGATATTGCCAGAGAAATGAGTCCAGGGTCCAGCGCCGAAAGTTACCCGCCATTTGCTCTTAATGGGTTGAGGGAGAACGCAGGAAAAAACTTCAACTAGGTAACTTGTCCCGGTCAATATTTTAACCCGGGCCCACTCGTTTCACGATCAGACATGTTAACCATTACTCCACAGCGATGGACACCGGTCCCATAGTGTCGAAATTTCATGAGAAAATGCCTCCCTCCTCCAATATTCGTAGTAATATTGAGTCAAACATGTCTTTTTTTTTTTTTTTTTTAAGAAAAGACTGTATTTTCTTTCATGAAATAGAAATTAATAGGATATCGCTCCAAAGAAATTCAATTAACATCAAACTCAAGCAGTTGAAATGGCTATAAAGTAGTAATACTGTAGTAAGTATTCTTTTAACAACTTTAGCTGTTATCCAATTTCGAAATTCAACATGGACACCGGCGTGGCTCAGTCGGTTAAGGCGCTTACCTGCCGATCTGAAATTGCGCTCGGGCGCGGGTTCGATCCCCTCTTAGGCTGATTGGCTGGATGGGTTTTTCCGAGGTTTTCCCCAACCGTAAGATGAATTCCAGGTAATCTATGGCGAATCCTCAGCCTCATTTCGCCAAAATACCATCTCGCTATCTCCAATCTCATCGACCTAAATAACCTAGTAGTTGATACAGCGTCGTTAAATAACCAACTAAAAAAATTTCAACATGAACGAGAAATGGTAGCCATCTTTTGCTTTGAGCCCTCTATAACGGATAACTCTTTTCTCTCGGGAGAGGCTATGCCAACAATTTTATCGCCTTTAAAATACATTGTCCTCGGTCGACATTTCAATCCGTAAATCTCGACTTCAAAACTAGTATGATAGCCACTAAAATATTAAGAACATATGCACCTTTATCAAAAGTGACGGGGGATTTTTAAATCCCATTGATTGCGATACTACGTCTTCACTTCATATGAGATGAACGGATTCTATTTCGTCACTTTGCTTCCATTTGTTTTTAACGATGCTCCCTTTGGGCGTATGTTTTTTTTTTTATGATATTTGATTCTTGCAAATAAATTACACAACATTCAACAGATGGCAGCACGCGTACGTTTTTTGCTTGTGTCGTATCTAGCGGAGACTTCTGAAACTTTCTGTTTCCTATCAAATGTAACGTTTTCCCTTTTTGTACCTCCGAATAAGACGCAGTCACGTCAAAAGAATCTTAGTCCGAAAATACATTCTTATTGTGAGAAATAACAAAACAAGGCTTCAGAATTATATATGAGCCGTTGAGAACAGAAGTGATGTACGTCAAAAATGGGTAATGAGGGTTAAAGTAAACATTCTGTAAAAATATAGCACAAAGTAGCAATTAATATTCAATTTATTTAAACTATTAGTAGTCAGTGAATAGCACGAAGGACATATTAATTGCTATTTTGCGCTATACTTTACAGAATTTTTACTTTAAACCTCATCGCCCAATTTTGACTTACACGACTTTGCTCTGAACGGCTCATACATTGCCATCACTGCTGAAATTTATTGCTAACAAATCAGTCGCCTTGAGGCCGCAATTTAGGAAAAACAACAGAGAGAAACTGTAAGTGATTATGTAGGGGAATAATGCGCGTCCGCGTACTGCTAACATTACAAAAGATGTTATCCAAGAATTCGGTTTGAGAGATTGTTCCACATACGAGTAATTAAAAAATCTGCCAGAACGTTCAGATTCAGTCATAAATAATGCAGGAGAATATGCTGAGTTTTTCATAAGTAACGAATCTATCGAAAAATTAACTATTTTGGATAATTTTTAAATTACGTTCATCCTCACGAGAAAGAAGAACCCTTCCCGGTGCCGTACAGTCGATTTGGAAACAAACACCTCCTCCCCTCGCCGCCAGAGCTTTTAAACGAAAGAATGGTTAGTGTTTTAAACCTGTATTAAAACACATAAATGTAAAAACATTTTCAATTGTCGACAAATTATGGTGTACAATTTTCAAAATGTCTTCCATTCTGATAAATACACAAATGTAAGCGACGTATCAACTCTTCGTGGACTCTGGTGAACATGTCAGGCATAACACATTTGTAAAGTGTGTTCAATTCGTTCCACTAATTCAGGAATGGTGCATGATAACTTAGTCGCATGGACACGATCCTTGATGAATCCCCAGAAAAAGAAGTCCAGGGGAGTCAAATCAGGTGATCGCGGAGGCCAACGGATTGGGCCTGTGCGACCGATCCACCTGCCTGGAAACACTTCGTCTACGGAATAAACGCTTAATTTGAGCGACACTGTTTCAAAGTTCAAACGTGGCACCAATTTTTATTTTCTGCAATAATGTTAAGCGGCTACGTGGCATTTTATTATTCCAGTCTATCTGCACAGGCGTGGCCGTGTGTCATTATCCTTGGCGTATAGAAAGCCATGCTCCAGGTCATTTTAACTCCTGGCCATATAGAAGGCCTTGCTCCAGTTCATTTTAACTCCTGTGCGTTTAGAAGACCATGTTCCAGGTCATTTTAACTCCTGTGCGTATAGAAGACCATGTTCCAGGTCATTTTAAGTTGGCATCAAATGTACATTATACATGGACCCCGGATTGATTTCACTGGCATTATCACCTTCATCTCATTCAGACGCTAAATAACCTAAGATGTTGATAAAGCGTCGTAAAATAACCTACTAAAATAAATAAATACATGGATAAGTAGCTTCTTCTGGCGGCGGGGGGAGGGGATGTGTGCTTCCAAATCGACTGTACGGCACAGGGAAGGGTTCTTCCTCATGAGGATGAACATTTAAAAAAATTATCCAAAATAGTTTATTTTTCGATAGACTCGTTACTTATGAAAGACTTTGTATTATTAATTATATTACGCATTTTGTTTATTTAAAGTAAGTAACTTTGGATGTAAAAAAAAAAAAAACTTTTGAATCTTTGCATTTATATCTGTGTGTATGTGTAAGTTATATGTATAAGAAGTGGAGAGAGTTTATGCGGGAGAGGAAATATAAATGAGAGACAAATACAGAGATAGTTCTCTTTCGTTGAATTGTCATAATCGAGAGCGGCAGCGGTGTTGTTTGTCCTGATATCAAAATGTGCAATTGGTTTCACTATCGCATTAGTACTGAGGCTATATTCGTGTGTGTCAGGACTAAACTTAATTTGGCGTAATGGTACAACTTCAAACAGTATTTGAGTTATATTGATTATCTAAATTTAGTAACCATTGTGTGAGTGCCAGGGTTGAATTCAAGGGTTTGGCCGGGAGGAACGTTCTAAAGAGGGAAAATTAATCCCTCCTCAGGTCATAATTATAATCAACAGTGGTTTAATGTATTTTTTTCTGTAGCAACAAAATGTAGAATTTTGGACATTCGCAACAAAATTATAAATTGTCACATCTAGCATTTTGTGCAAATTAAACTATTTTAACATGTTCCTGCATTCTTACCTTTATTTTAAAACTGAACAAATTCACAAATTTTAATATAGGCCAACAGTACAATATATCGAAAATGACCATTCTCAATTAACTCAAATGTTAAGACTTCTGTCCATTCATCCACTTATTTTCATTGTACTTTAACAGACTAATGGCCGGTTTCACCAACCTTCGTTATCATTATAACGTCTCGTTAAATAATTTAATGACACGATAGTCAGTTTTTGTGTTTCACCAAGTATCATTATTGCTAACGCATCTTTAAATTCATCGTTAATTTATTAGGACCTATTCGTCGCGTTAAAACAGTAACGATGCGTTAATAAGTCAACAACATGGCGGACGTAATTATTCGGTGATGAAGTTCTTTATTTAGAATTTAAACATAACGACGAACTTATATGTTGTAATAACACTCGGAATAATCATTTTGAAGATTTAAGTGATAAAGAATTCCACGAAAGCTACACATTAAGGAAATAAGTAGTAAGAATGATTCTAGAAGAAACTGAATGTAGGTTAGAATACGACAGATAGGAATCACCCACTTAACGCCTCTTCAACAGATTCTTCTCGCTTTAAGATAATGTTGCGGGAAGTTTTGAAATAATAATTGATGATATGAACGGGGTATCAAAAGCTGTATTGTCTAGATATGTGAATAAAATATCAGACGTACATCAACATTACAATAGTCATTATTTCTATAGGCCTAATAAGCTTATAGCTAAATTTTCTGTTGTCACAGACAACATAGATTGTGTACATGCCCCAATCGCATATTCTGGCAGTAATATAGCCAAAAGATTCTGCAATAGAAGATCCTGTTTTTCATTCAATATTCAAACAATTGGATAGGCCTATGTACAGCTCCGCATAGAAAAATTGTGGCTAAACTAGCGCTGAGGTAGTTTCCTTCGTACTCTGCTTATACACCTTGCACATACGAATCTGTGACAGGTTACGTTTGATTAGTTTAGGTTTTTGTTATGCTTTGCATATACGATCAACTGCATTACCACAAAAAAATCACTTATAAATTCAACGATTTTCACTTCTGAAACCAGTAGAACTACCTCAGCGCTAGTTTAGTTGTAATAGGTTAGAATACGACAGATAGGAATCACCCACTTAACGCCTCTCCAACAGATTCTTCTCGGTTTAAGATAATGTTACGGTCTATACGGATAGCACAACATTCCAAAGGAGGATGCCTTTTAAATGAAAAGGGTGCAAAGAGATTTTCTTTTAGGAGACAATGGATACCCCTTAAAATCCAATTTAATGACACCTCTCCTGAATCCTGCCACACAAGCATGGCAAAATTGTTACAGGGTACTACAAAAATCTGCATGAAATACAGTGGAAAAGTAGTATGCAATTTATGGAAGAGCGATTTCCCGTCCTAAATTTAGGCCTAATATAACTGCTTAGAATGCTTTGTATATAATTAATTGTGCCATCAGTTTGAAGCTGTCGGCCTTATAGTCCGCTAAATTTTCTTAGATTTCCTTTAGAAGTTACAATTTAACTGCCCTACATTCCTACTATTTACATTTGGAAGCGTCTGTATTTTTGTTTTTAATTGCGGTATGACAACATATTGTATTTAGGAAGATGTTCTTAAAATTACAGCCTCTTACCCGTTTGCTTATGATTGTTTCCTCATGCCAAACAAAGTCAGCCATGATCATATGTAACCAATGAAATTCGCGATTTCGAAGCATGGTCGTATGAAAAACAAAACATGCAAGATACAAGTACAAAATCCCCTCGTTAGTAAACGCCTGTTAATTTTAAAGATACGAAGCTTGGTGAAACAGTCAACTTTTAAAGATCCCGTTAAAATTATACGATCCATTTGTTGACAAGTCGTTTGTGCTGATTTAAAGAAGCTTGGTGAAACCGGCTATAAGGCCCGGTTTTATAAATATGGTTAATTTAAAGATTATGTTAAACCTAAGTTGAACCTAACCATGAGTTTAACTCAACGTGCCATAATACAGAGTCTTGGTTAAGTTAAACCATAGTGGAATAAGATTGGTATTACTGCTAGGAAAGATAAGAAGAACATCGCAACTGTTTAATTATATTATTGATTTAAAATATCCGACGCTTGTGGAGAATCTTCATTAAGAAACATCTTTCTTCTTCGATATTAGAGAGAGAGAGTATCATAAAAAACTTCAAGAGGACCAATACCGCGTACTTCAGTATGCTTGTCAGACTTAACCTCTAATAGTTTCTTAACGCTGGCTACCAACGTTATACTCCAAACACAATGCAACCAAACTAAACCTTGCATGACATTCCGCGACGTAACTCCATACAGAATCAACTGAGTAATGAAGTAATAATACTAGTGTGTGTATTTTATGTGTTGTCTAGAATGTTTATGAAACAGAATTCAGTCAAACAATAAAATTATTTTTACGAGTCTAGTAAAATTAGGTAATATTATTAGTGTGTTTATAAAACAGGCTCCATAGTAAAGCTTACCAGGAGACTGTCTGCCACACAGAGTACAATGCTCAATAGGTTTATAGTAGATTTATGGACACCTCTGAAATCTTCCATCATTTTCAGTATGTCTACTACCAGAGGAAAAATAGAGCAGCTCAACTAGTAACTGATGCAGAGATTCAACAGAATGTTTTCAAAAATAAAAAAGAAATCATTTATATTTTTAAACAATCTTTAAATTCAACCCTAAAACACCTATTTTTGCACTTTCTCATTTTTCTGTTGCATGTTGTATCCAAGTTTCAATTTTTCGAAGCAAGGTCAGGACTATAAGTCCAATTCTGAAGGTTAGGACTGTCTGCTTCGAAAACCTCAATCTGTTTTAAAACTTGTGTTCATTTATGTATATTTCAAAGTGGTGCACTCTATTTCGAAAAATTCTTGGCCGCCGTGGTCGTTCAGTAATATTGATCACTCACATATCGTCACTCATAAGTTCTTCGAAAACATATGCAATATTCATGTGTATTGCAGGAACCGCCATCTTGCACTGTTGAGCCTTGAACTGCAGTTTAAACGGCAGAGAACTGCCGATCAAGTTAAACTCAAGTTTACTCAAGATTAACTGGTAGTTAAGGTTTATAATACGAAGCAGAACGAAAAACTTCAGTTTAAACTGAACGTAAGGTTTAAACGGCGTTTATAATATCGGCCCTATATATGTAAACTGAATATTTTGACAACGGCTATTCAACAACTCTGTATCAGCTGCAGGGTAATAATTACGTCAGTGAAATTTGAGATAGCCAGCTGATATCTTCGCGAAATGAGGCCTAGAATTTTCCAAGAGATTACGTGTAAATCGCCTTACTGTGGACAAAACCTCGGAAAATCTTAGCTGGATAATCAGAGCAAGATGATTTAGAACTAGCGCCCGAGCGCAACCCTAGATAACGAGACCAGCTCGTGATCCCAGCTCATTTCAGAGCTACGCCGTTATCTGTCATATTTATACAGAATGGATGGTAACCTCTGCACCAAAATGAAACTGGTAATAGATCATGAAGAAAGATTTGAAAAATCTACATAAGTTTTTTCTCTAACATTCACCGTTTTAGAGGAAATTGTTATGTTCCTATGAAGCATTTGGCAACATCACAACTACTGCAGTAACTATACCAAGCGTGGCCTATGTGACAGCCGTCTGCACCTCTCTGTTGATCCCATTGTATGATAAATGTCTCAATTCCAGTGGGTAATATGTTGACAGTTAGGTTGTAATCTATCATACATCACTGATGATGATATAGACAACAAAATCTCAAAATGTTTAAATATTGCTGGAACCATCAACAGTGTATTCAAACCTTCCCAAGTACAAAGACATACAAGGCTGAAAATCTACAAAACTCTCGCACGACCATTTTGACTTACGGCAGTGAAGCATGGACACTAAGAAAATGCGACGAAAGACGGCTAACAACTGCCAAAATGAGATTCATGCATAAAACTGCTGGATACTCTCTTCTCGACCATCATCGGAACGTAGATATTCTGAAGGAATTAAAAATTGACTCTGTTGTCCATTATCTGCAGCAATACAGGCTTCAGTGGCAGACACATGTCAAGAGGATGGATCGCTCTAGATGGCCCATGCAGATTTTGTCGTATGTCCCAAGTGGTCGAAGAAATTTAGGAAGACCTAGGAAACGCTGGCAAGAGACCGTAACAGATCCACTGGGGTATAAGACTTGAAGGATGATAATGATGATGAAAAAAGTTTTCTTTCTGTAAACGGCACCAGGGAAACATTTTTTATGGCTCTAGCAATTGCGCTCGAGTGGCCAAAATTTGTACAAGCATTTGTTTTGGCATTATTAGCATGGCGGAAGAAAATAAATAACTTTATTATTTGTCCTCATGAGAACGTTTCCTTGTCAATCGGAGACGTGCGACCTTCTGAAAACAGTTCTTCAACAAATCCTCCAAGTAGATGTTGAACAGGGTAGATGATAAAGGACATCCATGTCGTAGTCCTCTCCCTATTTCACTTCCTATCCTGACTTTGACTCTTTGTTTCATATGTAAATTATTAAACAGCCTCCTGTCTTTCCAATCCACACTTATTTTCTTGAGGATGTCCATCAGTTTGTTCCATTCTACTCCGTCAAACGCCTTTTCCAAGTCCACAAATACTATACAGGCTACACTTCTTTATCAGTGGCTTAAAATTAGTGCTTTTTTAAATTGAGTTTACACGAAAACTGTTCACGCTATTGAAATATTCTAGAGGGATAAATAATTCTTTAGTAGATCTTCTATCAATAGGGACAAAAATCACGATATTACTCGCAATATTTGAGAAAAGTTTTTTTTTTCTGAGAAAAATATGAACTGCCCACCAATATAGCATTACACTTCTTTGTTACATAAACATTAACTATTCTCTCTACAAAACTGCAGGTTATTTAAATTCCACCCAGTGGCGATTCCTCCATGAAGGTTATGAGGATGATCCTAAAGTTTAATTTCGTGCCTCTGAGGATAGAAAACATTTTAATTACAGATTTTGATTTTCAATGCGTCCCGACATAATAATTTCCTTTAAGCTTTCCGCTTTCTGTAGTTAGTTGTCGCCACTATATAGTTCAGAAATAATTTCCGAGGAACCATTCAAATATCTTACATCAAACGGGTTTTTCTAGCAGTGAAGTTAGTGGACAGGGGAGTGTGCGGAGGGAGGGGTATGGCTTGAGTTTAACTGCGTTTGAAGATATGACCGCGTATTCTAATACTACGACCCTTCTTTCTGGTTGGTGGAGACCCTGTCAGAGACTACAATAAGAATTTGCGAGTACCCTTATAGTCTCCTTAAATGCAGTTCATTGGTCATTTTAAAATAATAGAATAAACGAAATAATGAATAATTTAAAATTATATAAAATAAAAAATAAAATGTATAAAAAAACAAAATTGCATAAAGATAGATAAAATAAGCTGTAATAAATACAAGAATTAACAGGATTTTCAGATAACAGGACAGCCGAAAGAATATCTGAAGTTGTATTTGATCATTTAGAAGAATTTAACTCAAGCAAGAAATAAATTGCGCAAACGTACGACGAAGCATCGGTAAATATCGTGCAGTACAATGGCTTAGGAGTCATCTTCGCAACTAAAAAGGGGAGGAGAATCAAACTTCACTACAAATAAATTGCCAGTGCTAGAAGGGTGAGTCAAAGACTAACATAGGCCTACTTACATTGATTTTTCATGTTTTATTATTATTATTATTATTATTATCATTATTATTATTATTATTATTATTATTATTATTATTATTATTATTATTATTATTATTTGGGAGAAGAAATTTTCTGATGAAATTTCTGCCAGTGTATGAGACTGGTGCCCACTCAGCATCGTGATGCACTTGGGGAGCTACGATAGGTAGCGAAATCCGGTTGCGAAAGTCAGCTATAACGGCTGGGGGGACCATCGTGCTAACCACGCGATACCTACATTCTGGTTGGATGATCGTCCACCTCTGCTTCAGCAGCCGGCTGGTCGGTCTGGGCCCTTCAAGGGCTGTGGCGCCACGGATTATTATTATTATTAATATTAATACTATTACTTACTTACTTACTTACTTTCTGGCTTTTAAGGAGCCCGGAGGTTCATTGCCGCCCTCACATAAGCCCGCTATTGGTCTCTGTCCTGAGCAACATTAATCCAGTCTCTATTATCATATCCCACTTCCTTCAAACCCATTTTAATATTATCTTCCCATCTACGTCTCGGCCTCCCCAAAGCTCTTTTTCCCTCCGGCCTCCCAACCAACACTCTATATCCATTTCTGGATTCGCCCATACATGCTACATGCCCTGCCCATCTCAAACATCTGGATTTAATGTTCCTAATTATGTCAGGTGAAGAATACAATGCGTGCAGTTCTGTGTTGTGTAACTTTCTCCATTCTCCTGTAACTTCATCCCCCTTGGCCCCAAATATTTTCCTAAGCACCTTATTCTCAAATACCCTTAACCTATGTTCCTCTCTCAAAGTGAGAGTCCAACCGGTAATATAACTGTTTTATAAATTCACACTTTCAGATTTTTGACAGCAGACTGGATGATAAAAGCTTCTCAACCGAATAATAACAGGCATTTCCTATATTTATTCTGTGTTTAATTTCCTCCCAATATTAATACTAATATTATATTAATACTATTATTATTACTAATATATTATTATTAATATTAGTTTCTGTCCTGGTCATCAGTCGTCAATCTCATATCCTACATACAAAAAATATCACGAGTCGCCACTGCTTCCACTCTTTATTCAGGACGCCTGGAACTCCAATTGTAGACGATTTTATGAATTAATTATGTAGTTTCTCTCTGGTTACGGCCCGATTCCGCGGCGCGCGGTTTGAGAAACACTGAATTACAGCGTTACAAGTGCATTCAGTCATTTTAGAATGAGTTTAAATTAAATAAATGGGATGCGAGCTCGTAAAACTGAAACAATACAAATACAGCTCGTGAGAGAGAATGAACAAGCTGCCGCTACCCTTGACTGCAGTAGCGATATACGTGGGGGTCTGGATTACGATGTCGTAAATAAGAAATTACGCAAAATGCTGTTTGCTGAAATGTGTAAGACTTGTGCCACTGTTATATCTAAAATTTATATTCCCAGGTCTTCAGTAATCGCTCACTTCACTTGTTTACATACCCATAAAGCCTTTTAACTACGTGCGTCCTTGTCATCACAACGGGGAGGTAGAGAGAGATAGAGAGAGCGAGTACATGAACCCGCCTTTCATACTGTTGTCGCTTGTATGGAGGTGTACACAGTTCATTCTACATGGCTAAAGCATCAGAAAACGGCTTCGGTGCTTACTGGAACAAAACCTGGCGTAGACTTAAAAAAAAATAATAGGGGTGTGAGAGATGAAGCATGTTGTAGCTTGATGCGGTTCAGTATTGCACACGGATGGGTATAACCTGGCTAACTTCAAACGATATCCATCCACACGTATGCTCAATACAGATCGCCAGCATCAATGTACCACAGGAACCCAACCATGAAGTTGAAGATTCTCCTTAGTACATTACGTAACGCTCGCCTCCGGGGACGAGCCCCAGTGAAGCCGGCTTCAAGGGATCAGCGTGCCCCTGCTACGGCAGTGGCATCCTCTGATTTTGTTCTATGTGTGAAGTGTTGTGGAAATTATTTTGATGTGTTGGACGTGTCACTTTCATGTCGCTTCTACAGTCGGGTTTCTATCTGATATCAACTTGTGCGTGGCCGTTTTCAACAGTGAAAAGCATTGTGCATTACAACTTGCTTTGTGTACAAGAGAATGCTATTCTTAGAATCTTTTTATATACTTTTTTACCGATGGGAAGGTTCCCAATACCAGATGGCTGAGGTTTTTTTTTAAAATTGGGAATAATATAAATAGAGCCTCATAGTAATAATAATAATAATAATAATAATAATAATAGGCTAATAATAATAATAATAATAGGCTAATAATAATAATAATAATAATAATAATAATAATAATAGGCTAATAATAATAATAGTAAGAATAAAAACATTCGAGATTTATATAAGGGTATAAAGGAATTTAAGAACGGATATCAGCCAAGGGTAAACGTGATCAAGGATGAGAATGGTGACTTGCTTGCAGACTCTCCATCAATCCTAAACAGATGGAAAAACTATTTTGCGCAACTACTAAATGTACATAGGCCAAATAGAAATGATCGGGACGAAATTGAAATACAAACTGCTGAGCCATTTATACCCGAACCCACGCTTTCAGAAGTCGAAATTGCGATAGAAAATCTGAAAAAGTACAAGTCTCCAGGTATCGATCAAATTCCAGCAGAATTAATACAAGAGGGTGGGAGTGCATTATATAGCGAAATTTATAAACTTGTACTTGCTATTTGGGAAAAGGAAATTGCACCAGAACAATGGAAGGAGTCCATAATTGTACCTATTTTTAAAAAGGGGGAGAAAACCAACTGTGGTAACTTTCGCGGAATATCACTTTTGTTGACGTCGTACAAAATTTTGTCCAATATTCTTTTGAGAAGATTAACTCCGTACGTAGATGAAATTATTGGGGATCATCAGTGCGGTTTTCGGCGTAATAGATCGACTATTGATCAGATTTTTTGTATTCGACAGATAATGGAGAAAAAATGGGAGTATAAGGGTACAGTACATCAGTTATTCATAGATTTCAAAAAGGCTTATGACACGGTTAAGAGGGAAGTATTATATGATATTCTTATTGAATTTGGTATTCCCAAGAAACTAGTTCGATTAATTAAAATGTGTCTCAGTGAAACATACAGCAGAGTCCGTATAGGTCAGTTTCTATCTGATGCTTTTCCAATTCACTGCGGGCTAAAGCAGGGAGATGCACTATCACCTTTACTTTTTAACTTCGCTCTAGAATATGCCATTAGGAAAGTTCAGGATAACAGGCAGGGTTTGGAATTGAACGGGTTACATCAGCTTCTTGTCTATGCGGATGACGTGAATATGTTAGGAGAAAATACACAAACGATTAGGGAAAACACGGAAATTTTACTTGAAGCAAGTAGAGCGATCGGTTTGGAAGTAAATCCCGAAAAGACAAAGTATATGATTATGTCTCGTGACCAGAATATTGTACGAAATGGAAATATAAAAATTGGAGATTTATCCTTCGAAGAGGTGGAAAAATTGAAATATCTTGGAGCAACAGTAACAAATATAAATGACACTCGGGAGGAAATTAAACGCAGAATAAATATGGGAAATGCGTGTTATTATTCGGTTGAGTAGCTCTTATCATCTAGTCTGCTGTCCAAAAATCTGAAAGTTAGAATTTATAAAACAGTTATATTACCGGTTCTTCTGCATGGTTGTGAAACTTGGACTCTCACTCTGAGAGAGGAACATAGGTTCAGGGTGTTTGAGAATAAGGTGCTAAGGAAAATATTTGGGGCTAAGCGGGATGAAGTTACAGGAGAATGGAGAAAGTTACACAACACAGAACTGCACGCATTGTATTCTTCACCTGACATAATTAGGAACATAAAATCGAGACGTTTGAGATGGGCAGGGCATGTAGCACGTATGGGAAAATCCAGAAATGCATATAGAGTGTTAGTTGGGAGACCGGAGGGAAAAAGACCTTTAGGGAGGCCAAGACGTAGATGAGAGGATAATATTAAAATGGATTTGAGGGAGGTGGGGTATGATGATAGAGACTAGATTAATCTTGCACAGGATAGGGACCGCTGGCGGGCTTATGTGAGGGCGGCAATGAACCTTCGGGTTCCTTAAAAGCCATTTGTAAGTAATAATAATAATAATAATAATAATAATAATAAAAATAATAATAATAATAATAATAATAATAATAATAATAATAATAATAATAATATTGCTAGAACGAAGATATATTTGTTTTTATATAATAATCGCCACGGGAATTTAACTTGAAGCAAGTCTTTACTGTTTACTTTTTAACTTTGCTCTAGACCAGGCCTGCAAAAACAACGCTCAAGGAGCGCGCGCGCTCCTTCGGAGCGGGAGAGCGGTGTTTACCGCTTACCGAAACGGAGAGGAAGATATGTCATAATGACATAGACTTACTATGGGTAGAGGAAATGGAAACGACCACTCATTTATCTAGTGGAGTACAGTGTGTAGGCCTATTCTCAGTAACTCTTCCACGTTGCTTACCTACTGCTACAGTACAGTATGGAGGAATCTAAAAGACGGAACATAACTTTTAACATTTAACGATTTTCAGCTCGAACTTATTGATCTTCAATGTGACCTAAGGGCTAAAGATCGTTTGAATAATACTACTAGCCTGGTTGAGTTTTGCAAGACTAAACATTAGCAATAATATCCACCACTACACAGGCTGGCTGTGAAAATGATTGCTATGTTTGGCTCAACATTTATATTTGTGAGCAACTGTTTTCTATAATCAACTTTAATAAAGGCCGACATCGAACATCTGTAACTGATGTTTCATTACGATCAGTAGGCTACTGTTCCTTTCAGCTGCCAACACCATAAAACCTCGTTTTCATGTAGTGATAAATAAACATATAAGAAAATGATATTGTACATTTAAGTAGCTATAGAATTTCTAGTTACTTCTGTAAAATAAATATTTCTTTATTAATTAATAATGGTCCAAGATAGTTTTGCAAACACTGAACGGGAATTCATTTCATAAGCACTCATAATAGTACTTCCTTTTGTGTATATTTTGTACGAGATCACCCCTTCTTGCAGTCCACCCTTATACAGAGCGCAGCTAATATCTGCATTCCGCTCATGAGCTGTGAGCCGGCTCGGAGAGCGCAAACCTTGTGCAGGCCTTGTCTAGAGTATGCCATTAGGAAAGTCCAGGATAACAGACAGGGTTTGGAATTGAACGGGTTACATCAGCTGCTTGTCTATGCGGATAACGTGAATATCTTAGGAGGAAATCCACAAACGATTAGGGAAAATACGGCAATTTTACTTAAAGCAAGTAAAGAGATAGGTTTGGAAGTAAATCCCGAAAAGACAAAATATATGATTATGTCTCGTGACGAGAATATTGTACGAAATGGAAATATAAAAATTAGAAATTTATCCTTTGAAGAGGTGGAAAAATTCAAATACCTGGGAGCAACAGTAACAAATATAAATTATACTCGGGAGGAAATTAAACGCAAAATAAATATGAGAAATGCCTGTTATTATTGGGTTGAGAAGCTTTCATCATCCAGTCTGCTGTCAAAAAATCTGAAAGTTAGAATTTATAAAATAGTTATATTACCGGTTGTTCTTTATGGTTTTGAAACTTGGACTCTCACTTTGAGAGAGGAACATAGGTTAAGAGTGTTTGAGAATAAGTTCCTTAGGAAAATATTTGGGGCTAAGAGGGATGAAGTTACAGGAGAATGGAGAAAGTTACACAACACAGAACTGCACGCATTGTATTCTTCACCTGACGTAATTAGGAACATTAAATCTAGACGTTTGAGATGATCAGGGAATGTAGCACGTATGGGTGAAACCAGATATGCATATAGTGTGTTAGTTGGGAGGCTTGAGGGAAAAAGACCTTTAGGGAAGCCGAGACGTAGAAGGGAGGATAATATTAAATGGATTTGAGGGAACTGGGATATGATAGGCACTGGATTAATGTTGCTCAGGATAGAGATCGATGGCGGGCTTATATGAGGGCGGCAATGAATCTGCGGGTTCCTTAAAAGCCCTTTGTAAGTAAATAGGCCTATATAATAATCATTATAACACTCCCAGAAAGAGTAACTTACATACTCGTGCTCAGGGAGCTTTCCACATAATGTTAAGACATTTTATTAAGTAACAGAATAAAAAGTAAAAAAGAAAAAAAACAAATGTCGAAGGAAGTTTTCCATGATACAACGTTTTAGTGATAGCATGTGACTTTTTTTCCGTTTGGTACATTAAAAGAGTATGTTGTTATTCAATATAATTAATATCTGTGGATGGTACTTGGCCGTATAAGGACTGAGACAGGATGACCCACCTGTCCAAATCGGTTTTACGAATGCCTTGGTCAGTCATCGCACATACGAGTATAAGACGCACAATGGGCCAAAGCAAGCATAAGTGTACGGAACCTGTTCAGAATCCATCCCTCGAAAAGCCAAGCCAAGCCAATTAGACGTCCATGGTATTAGACTCTGGTCGTGCAATGAGGTATCTCTGGAGGTCAGTCCATTTTATCTACGATCGAAGAACCCCCAAGAGATGAGGCAGAACTGCAATTTAACAACGCTATTTAAATTACTTTACTTGGCATATAGGAGTAACGGACTAGAACTAGATGTCGCAGCTTGGTGACGTCAGCAGTGTGCGCAGCGTAAATAACGTTGCCAGTGACGTTTGATCGAATGATGGACTTGGTCACCAGGGATTACTTCAGCTGGTCAGAAATAATTACTCGTAGCTGACTCCGCAAACACGGGTCTGTGTTTATTTGGCTCTATTTAGATACCTTGCAGTATTGTTGCATTCACTCCTGCAGCTCGCCTCTGTGATGCCAAACAAACGCGAACCGCTGCCATCCAGTGTTTCTTACAAACGAATCATAACCAATTGCAAAATACCACTATGGAATGAAAAATATTCGGTAGTTTCACTCTGTTTCATATACTATAGCTACATTATAACATTGTGTTATATCATAATAATTGTTTTAAAGGGAGAATGAATTGAAAAATAGATAGGAAGAGACCACAAAATGTTGGGCAGCTGCCCTTTTTTAAATGGTAACCATTAAAAGGCTCAGCCTACCGATTAATCATTAAGAAGACATTTAATTTCTTAATTAAAGATTTTTTTCTTTCACTGAATATTCATTTTTATAATTTATATATTTAATCGAGAGCGGCTATAAATTAAAAGATCAGTCATCTCTAACCGGGCCATGTTTATTATTCATTTATATGATAATTTACTACATGTAATGATTCTCTCAAAGATATATTACCGGTTGTTCTGTATGGTTGTGAAACTTGGACTCTCACTTTGAGAGAGGAACATAGGTTAAGGGTGTTTGAGAATAAGGTGTTTAGGAAAATATTTTGGGCTAAGAGGGATGAAGTTACAGGAGAATGGGGAAAGTTACACAACACAGAACTCCACGCATTGTATTCTTTACCTGACATAATTAGGAACATTAAATCCAGACGTTTGACATGGGCAGAGCATGTAGCACATATGGGCGAATCCAGAAATGCAAATAGAGGGTTAGTTGGGAGGCCGGAGGGAAAAAGACCTTTGGGGAGGCCAAGACGTAGATGGGAAGATAATATTAAAACGGATTTGAGTGAGGTGGGATATGATGGTAGAGACTGGATTAATCTTGCTCAGGATAGGGACCAATGGCGGGCTTATGTGAGGGCGGCAGTGAACCTCCGGGTTCTAAGTAAGTATTGATTCTCTCAAAACATTTAGTGCTATTTCTTCCAAAGATGAAATATTTAAACCTAAACGCAAGAATGTGGTAATACAAAATTTTGCAATACTACCACATGCTCCAATTAAAATCCCAATTACTTCCCAATTTGGAGTGTCATAATCCCTAAAACATTACGACGAAATGAAGAGAAAAACGAATAGAAGCGTTTGAAATGTGGATATGGAGAAGAATGGAGCGTGTGAAGTGGACTGACAGAATAAGAAATGAAATTGTTTGGAAAGAGTGAGTGAAGAAAGAGTGATGCTGAAACTGATCAGGAAGAGAAAAAGTAATTGGTTGGGTCAATGGCTGAGAAGAAACTGCCTACTGAAGGATTCACTGGAAGGAATGATGAACGAGAAAAAAGTTCAAATTATGGTTTATTTAACGACTCTAGCAACTGCAGAAGTTATATCAACTTCGCCGGTGTGCCGGAATTTTGTCCCGCAGGAGTTCTTTCACATGTCAGTAAATCTACTGACATGAGTCTGTCGCATTTAAGCTACCGAGGGAGAAGAGTTTGGGGCAGAAAAAGATATCAGATGATACACGGCATTAAGATATGAGGATCATATGCGTAGACTAAGAGGAAGGCAGAAAATAGGAAAGATTGGAGAACGCTGGGTTTGCAGTGAAGTTCGTTTATCTGAACTCATTCTTGTTTTGTTGATACGTAATATAGTGAAGATTTGCTAAAATGTTTCCCACAACTGAGGAAAAAGTGTTTATTGTAGAGTATTATTTCCGCTCATACGGGCAAATGGTCCTAGTTTGAAACAAGTTTCAGATGAGTTTCGTGATAGGTTTCACAATGCTTCGCCGAGCATCGCGATTTTGTTGCAAGTTATTGATAGGTTTCGCCGTACAGGAAGCGACCTCACTAAAAGAAGAGGCTGTACAGTCGGTCTAGTACTGTCACAAAATAATGATAATATTGATAATCATGGGCGGCTGCTGACTCAGGTGTTACAGTCTCCGAAAAGAAGGGATCTGCGAAGACTTTGTCGTGCACGAAACATCACACATCATACTCAATGGTTTCAGCAAGATGGAGCATCTGCCACACTGCCAAAACTCGCTCAGTTTTTTCCCCGAACATTTTGGTGAATGCATAATTTTCCGTGGAACAGATTTTCCGTAACCATCGCATTCACCTAACCTCACATCACCCGATGCGTATGTATGGGGTATGTTGAAGGAATCAGTTTTTCGACAGTACCCGCCGACAACAATAAATTGTGGAATTGAGAGGGAAAATCGTATAGTTTTTCGCCACTTGCAACAACCTACATTTTCAAACGTGTTTCTAAATCTACGCGAACGTTATAAGTATTGTTTGAAACATAATGGAAAGCATTTTGAAATGTTTTTTTTTTCGTACAGAACGTTAGAGAAAAGTGAGATGTCTTTACCTATGTGTATTATACAATAGCGTGCAAATTAATCCGAACAACGTAATTACTTATTCAAAAACACTCAACGGGATAAAAAAAAAGGATCTAATACATACCTCAGTAATCTATGTGGCCTCCCTTGTTCCTAGTAACAGCTCTGAGACGATTTGGCATGGATTCCACTAATTTCCCACAAATATTCTTCATTTCTTCATCGCGAAACCATACACCAATGAGGGCAGAAATCATCTTCTCCTTTGTAGAACAATCCATTTTTTGCATTCTTCTTTTGCAAATTGACCACAAGTTCTCAATGGGGTTGATGTCGGGTGAGTTGCCTGGCTAGGGAAGTACCTGAATATTCTTCTTGTTGAAGAATTCTGTAGTTTTTCGAGACGTATGGCATGGTGCCAGGTCTTGTTGGAACACACCTCTGCCATCCGGAAATGATTTTTGCAGCTGGGGTACGATTATGGTATCCAATAAGTGAATATATTTGTCAGAATTCATCATTCCCTTGATAGGTATTAATTCTCCAGGCCCTTCATGTGTAAAACAACCCCAAAACATTACTTTAGGGGGGTATTTGGGTGCTTTTTGGAGATGAGCTGCTGTTACTTTTTCGGAACCTTTCCGTACGTAAGAAACACGGTCGCCGTGGACCTCGAAATGAGACTCATCGGAAAAAAGTACATTCTTCCAGTCATTCACTGTCCAGTGTTATGTAATTTTGCCCACATTAAGCGTTTTTTGCACATAACAGAGGTTAGCAGTTGCTTCTTAATAGGCTTACGAGCCCTTCGTCCAACTTCCAAAAGCCTACGCCGCACTTTTGTGACGTGAATATTCGCCCCAGTGGTAGTCATTAGCTCGCGGGTTAAGTCGACAGCAGTTAGTCTAGGATTTAATTTACTTTTCCTGACAATTGAACGATCATCTGCAGGTGAAGTCTTCCTTTTCCGGCCACAGTTTCTTTTCTTTTGGGTGTGATGGATCCAGTCTCCCTGTATCGTTTTATGATCGAATTAACAGTAGCCAAAGCGATGTGACATTCTGCAGCAATTTGCCTCTGTGTCATAGAAGAATGCTCTGCTAATGTTATAATTTTAGACCTTTTTTTCTTGGAGTTGTATCCATTTGTGAAGACGACAGAATGTACACAGGATTGCAGTATTAAGTCTTCAACACAACTGAAATGCTAACAAGTACAAAACGACAGGCAAAATGTCACATATTATAAAAAAAAAATAATAACGACAGACCTTCAACACTGGAATTACACGTACTACAGATGTCAATTAAAGCGGTATGAGCAGCTGTGAGGCCAACAATGACAGAAAATGTAAAAATATGTCGTGTTCGGATTAATTTGCACGCCACTGTATATACAGAGTGATGCAAGGAAACGGGACATTTTGAATTAACGTAAATGACACGAATAAACACAGCACAAACAATCGATTGAAGCCGTTCGCCAATTGTTTGGAAGGTGCATCATGTCACGTAACGGTAACATTCCATGGCCTGCGAGATCCACTGATCTCAGTGTCTGCGATTTCTTCCTGTGGGGACATCTTAGAAGCAATTTGTACCGCACACGTCCTGCAACCATCACTGAACTGAAACAGGTGATTGAGGACGAAATCCTCGAGACATGACACACCGAGCATTCCAGAGTTTCTACACCAAGGTATCAGAATGTGTACGCCGAAATGGAGCACAGCTTTTCGATCTTCAAGATGTAACATGACAAGTCACATTGTGTAATAATGACAACATAAATGGCATATTATGTACATGCACTACCGTCAATAAATTATGTCCGTACTGTGTTTATTCGTGCCATTTACGTTAGTTCAAAATTTCTCGTTTCTCTGCGCCACCCGGAATATATGTTTTTTTTTTTTTTTTTTTTTTTTTTCAGTTAAATAAACATTTCCAGTATTAATTCGAAATTTTCTCGGGCTTCCAGCCAGGTCATAAGTTGGTGATCCACCGACGTTTCGAGGATGTTCATCTTCCTCATCTTCAGGGTTAAGTGATATCTGAGGGTTAGTGATCGAAAAATCGAAAAATCGAAAGAGAATTGGGAGGAAAAAAAAATTAAAAGGTACGCAAAACGCGCCCTTGCAAGGGTTTTGGGGCTGTACAAAACTAAATATGTGAGCTCCAAGCCTGTTGGCCACTAGTCTCACTCCGGGTTACGCTGCTCCACTGAAGGAACTCTAGAAAATTTTGAAGGGGAAGCCGAAATTGGACGTAACCTCTTAGGTACCACATACGCGATGGGGACATATCTGAGGGTACCTAGCTCCTTAATTTATAGTGCCAGAGGGAGTCAGCCGAGGAGCTGTGCGCCGATTGGCTGTTATTAGTGCGAACCGCGGCGAGAACGTTGCCGACGTGTCGTCTTGCTTTGTGCTTTCCGGCTGAATGACCTTGGGTCTCACGGTGGGCTCGGCGCAGCCAATCGGCGCACAGCTCCTCGGCTGACTCCCTCTGGCACTATAAATTAAGGAGCTAGGTACCCTCAGATATCACTTAACCCTGAAGATGAGGAAGATGAACATCCTCGAAACGTCGGTGGATCACCAACTTATGACCTGGCTGGAAGCCCGAGAAAATTTCGAATTATCACGTCGCCAGGAAAGCTTCAGTAGTTATTTCCAGTATTATTTATTTTAGCGCCTACTTTATTTAAAGAAAGTAATTATGACGTTTAATATAATTTGCAATACGAAATAAAAAGTAATGAATTGTTGCAAAATACAACATGTAAAAATATGATGACATATTCGCGATTCTCTTTCATTTTGTGCGTCGTCGTTAGGAATAATTATATCTGAAGAGAGATGTATTTAAATGGAAACTAGGATATTGCCCAGAGCTCTGTCCTGGTGTTTCGTGTTTCTGTTGGCATAACTTGATAGAAGAATACCTGTTGTTCTTGGTATATTATGCCACCTACTCAGTCGCATAACAACGTAACAAATTCCACAGATGTGCCAGTTGAGTGTGTATTCAGTAATGCTTCATGTAGGTTCCGCTCTCTGGGGTCTTAAGAATACATCATTTAATATGGATGACAAAATAATGGTGATTATAAACATGGCTCTGGTTAGAGTATACAACGGCCTCATACCCTCCGAATATCTTCTTTGTATTTAGTGTGTTCCCTCTGGTTAATCTCCGAAAGTTTTCATTTTGAACGCAAGTTTACTGTTATGCAATCTTTCGGCATATTTATTGCTACATAGTAAGACAAAAACTATTTCTTACACAATAAATCAATTTTATTTATTTTGCCAGACTTCGATTTATACACTTCTTATCCCACTCAAGGATGATGATTATAATTTATCAACATTCCGTTTCCTAAAACATGATTTTGTGTAGGATTGTATGCATTCTTTCATATATTATTACTACATTACATGTTATTCAGTAGTTTATTTTTTAGACAGTAAATCGTGGGTTTACTGTAAAATGTTGTAAATCTCATTGCTTTCCTATGTAGTTATGGAATTTTTCCAGTAAGTCCACCACGAAATAATCTCTCCACATCTGTTACGCGTTTCTGAAGGGCGATTCTCCGCATTTTAAACGATATTTTGAATTAAAATTCACACGTCCCATGTTATCTTCAGAAATAATACGAGGAGATATTGTTAAGTAGTTACCTTAACATTGAAAAAGTTATTGTATCTCAAAACAGTGTTTTATTTATTCACCATAATCGTCTTTTATCTTTATACACTTAGCACAACTATAATAAAAGAATTTATAAGTCTTTAACAGATAAAAGTGACAAGGATTTATAGGCTCCCTGTAATTACATGGCGCGTTTATTCTCTCATTCTTTTGGTTGCGATTATATTTTAATTTTTAAGGACTTGGTTCTTATTTATAAGGATTGTAAATATCATTGGGAGTGAAATAAATTTAATGCGATTAATATGTTGGTATTATTATTTAAGGATTATTATTGCTTTCTCCTACTTCTTTTTTCAATAAATAAATAAATAAATAAATAAATAAATAAATAAATAAATAAATAAATAAATCCCCTTAGGGCAAGGACTTCCTGCATCAAGCAGTGTGAGCTCTTTTTATAGGCCTACTCGCCTGGGGAGTTATTCCTGACGAGTTTATTGTACTGATTAAAAAGTTATTATCCTCACGCTTAACGATTGTTCATTTACTGTCTCTAATGTTGTCCATTTTCAGTCACTAGAGGTTATGCACTGGTAAATAATAGTTAGATGTTTGATGTTAGTCCACTTTCCGTCACTTAGGGCCGTATTCATAGTCATTTTTAGCGCGGGCTTCCGGTGGATGATCAGCGTTTTTCGTATTCATAAACCAGTGTTAGCGATAGGATATGATTTGAATTCTGTACTAGTAACCAGTGGATAGCCGGGGCTAGCTTAGTACGCTCGTAGCGCGTGCTGCGAAATGTCTATGAATAGCACCCTTAGGGTCTGTCCATTTTCTTCCGAGCATCTACTATGTTGTCCTGCACGTCGCCGTTCTTGTCCACTGTCTACCATCTTCCCTCCTGAAGAAGTCCATCCATCCGGCCCTCGGTCTTCCCGCTGTCCTCTTCCCCATTCTTGGATCCCACATGGTTGCCACATACGTCCATCTCGACGTGTTCAGTCTGCTCACGTGGCCTCCCCACTTCCACTTCAGTCGCTGAGCTGCCATCACGACGTCTTGTAGACTTGTCATCTTCCTTATTGTTGTGGCTGGCACTTTATCTCTGAGAGATATTTTGGTGATCCTACGTTCCATTTTTCGCTGGCGTCTTTGTAGTTTTAGTTTTTCTCTTCCTGTGAGCGACCATGTTTGGCACCCATAAAGTAGCGTAAATATATAAATAGGGATATAATAGGGAGAATCGTAAGTAATGTGACTAATTTCAGGGGGTTATTCTTGGAGATATTTGAAACAAGAAAAGCTTAATGTAATTTTGCTCGTTCTTGCTTCCTTTTCGAGAAAAAGACTGTTTTATGTCAAACATTTCATGGCGTGTTTTGGGAAAGCCATTAATTTAATTCCCAAGATGCCCAGACAATGTAAGAGAGCTCTGTATTATGATGACAAAGGATTGAAATAATTTTAGTTTTGTCGTTTAAATGTTCAGTTGCTACACCAGTAACATATTATAGTGCAGAATTATCTTTGGCACTCCAATGGTAACAATGCTTTCCTTTGAAGTTAAGGTTCGTGGAAGTTAATATGATCGAATAGGTGGCATGTTAATCTAAAGTAAGGTGTCGATTCGATCTGTTTTTTCTGGGAACGTCCTGTTTTTTTTTTATAACGACAAAATATTCCGCTGTGTCGAAAGTTTTTTTTTGGGCGCTCAATTATCCCGCATTTTCTTTTTTTTTCATAATGCCTCGTCAATGCCTTTACGCTACGTGATGCTTTTGTTTGTAGTTGACTGTGCAATTATTGTGTACATATGAGCGCCACTTACATGATCACGAAGAACTGTTTGGTCTGTACTCTTTTCCTTTTACTGTCATAATGTTCGTAACGGTTGGTGGCACTAAATTGCTTAATGAAATAGTCTTACTTACTTACTTACTTACTTACTTACTTACTTACTTACTTACTTACTTACTTACTTACTTACTTACTTACTTACTTACTTACTGATGACTTTTGAGGAACCCGGAGGTTCTTTGTTGCCCTCACATAAGCCCGCCATCAGTACTATTCTGTGCAAGATTAATATAGTCTCTACCATCATATTCCACCTCCCTCAAATCCATTTTATTGTTACTCTTTCAGCTACGTGTGATGAAATAGTCTACATAAATAAAACAGTACGGCAACATAGAAGCATCTAACTCTGCACAATAAATACAGTAGACAAAAATGCAATTTGAATTCACAATACAAAGCAAAATATTCACTACATTTTTCAATATTTCTTTTGCCAATAAATTTTGGATTTTGCTAATCAATTTCCTTCCTTGCCCCTCCCCCAAAAGTCGCAACATGTCCTTAAACCTTTTGTAAATGTCTTCTTTTACTTAAAATACAATGAGAACCCTAAGCTAAGAGTTCTGTGTCTTAGATTTACGGCAAGTAAAATAACCCAGCCCTAAATGAGAGGGCCCCAGGCAAAATTTACATACAATTTTTCGCCCATGTCATAATTTGGAAGTAGCTTGAGGACCGAAATTGGAGTTCGTAGGCATTTTGTCCTCCGCCTACAAAGTTACTACTAGTTCTATTATTATTATTATTATTATTATTATTATTATTATTATTATTATTATTATTATTATTATTATTACTGTTATTATTTAATATTACTAGTCATACTATTACATTGCACTGTTACTACTACTAGGCTCTACTGTTAATAAATTATTACTACTGCTGCTACTAATAATACCGCTACTACTACTAATACCACTACTACTACTCGTAATACTACTCCTACTACTGCTAATACTGCTACTACTACTACTACCCTACTGCTGCTGTTGTTACTGTTGCTACTGCTGCTATTACTACTACTGCTACTACTACTACTACTACTACTGCTGCTGCTGCTGCTGCTGCTGTTGTTACTGTTGCTACTGCTACTATTACTACTACTGCTACTACTACTACTGCTGCTGCTGCTGCTGTTACTGTTGCTACTGCTACTATTACTACTACTGCTACTACTACTACTACTGCTGCTGCTGCTGCTGCTGTTGTTACTGTTGCTACTGCTACTATTACTACTACTGCTACTACTACTACTACTACTGCTGCTGCTGCTGTTGTTACTGTTGCTACTGCTACTATTACTACTACTGCTACTACTACTACTACTACTACTGCTGCTGCTGTTGTTACTGTTGCTACTGCTACTACTACTGCTACTACTACTACTACTACTACTACTGCTGCTGCTGTTGTTACTGTTGCTACTGCTACTATTACTACTACTGCTACTACTAATACTACTACTGCACCAAAGTTCTCAATAAACGCATAAACCTGCACTATATGCTTAACTAGGATACGATCGCCAGTTCGCAAAGTGTGACAGACCGTTAATACAGTACGACGGACTGGATCTAAATATATGCACAAAGACTATTGAAATGTGATTGCAATAATGCCAGGTATATCGATAGACTCGTAGCGTGTTGAACGTAGCCTATTTATGAGATTATGCGTGGAATGTAAATTGAGACTGGAGATCCGTCTGAGCATGGCGTGTAAGACAGATAATAGCTTATGCATGATTCTGAGAAGTAGCTCTTATCGGCGCTCTTCGCTCAGGTTGGAGGCTGCGGAGGAGCATTGTCTTAATAGCCGAGGAAGGCACGACCGTGAACAGTTCGGAAACTCGTGTGCGTTTGGTGCGGGAATGCGTACACAGCTCCGACCGACACATCACGAGTTAACTTCAACTTGGAAGTAAACTTTCCACATCAATATTAATTGTAAGACGCAGAGAATATACAGTAGAACCCCAATTATCCGTCACCCCATTAACCGATGAGCGCATTAGCCGACTATATTTATTTCGCTTTTTTTTTTCACTGCAGAAAAAATGAAGTAAATGTAAATTTTGTAGTACCTACGTTATGTATTTTTTCTAGAGAGGATTACTGTAAATTTTTACTGTTACACAGTATGTAGTAAGATTGCTGTCGCTACTGGCAACAGAAAGAGTTATTTGAGGGAGGTGGTTTTCTCCAACTTGTAAAGTAATCACTACCCGCTTTCAAAGAAATTACCCCCAAGAACTTCCACCCACACAGTTGCAATGTCGTTGGATTATTCATTGTCCTACTGTTCGAGTCGCCATTCTGTATAATTCTATGCCAAACGTCAACCACGGATGTCAAAAAAAAAAAAAAAAATGTACAAATAATTTAGCAGTTTCGGAAAGGAGAAACTGTGGCTTATCTCGCATTAGAATACAACTGTAAGCGATTTAATAAAGGAACAAGGATAAAGTGCATAAAGTATGTAAATTTACAACATGAAACCTTTTCTATTTCTATCTTTCCGCAAACAGACACCACAAGGAGTTTCCTTGACTCTTAAAAATCAGTCGTTGACAACTTCACAACCGGACTTAAATTGGTAAACTTTTCACACACTACCCAGCATGTTAAACACAAGATGGGGCGACGGAGGAAATTACGAAACTGTAAATATTGTGCATATAATTTTATGAAAATCTTCTATGGTACGAATTATGCAAGTTTTTCGATTAACCGTTGAAAAATAGTTAAACAATAACTGTATCTGTTCCAATAAATCTTTCCATGTAACAGTGTTTTCTTTCTGTAACCCATCACCGTAAAAACAGCTTGTTACGAAACCACAAAATACGTATGGTTGTGAAACTTGGACAGATATTAAGGGTATTTGACATTAAGGTTCTTAGGAAAATATTTGGGTCTAAGAGGGATAAAGTTACAGGAGAATGGAGAAAGTTACATAACGTAAAACTGCATGCATTGTATTCTTCACCCGACATAATTAGGAACATTATATCCAGATGATTGAGATGGGCAGGGCATGTAGCACGTATGGGCGAATGCAGAAATGCATATACAGTGATAGTTGGGAGGCCGGAAGGAAAAAGACCTTTGGGGAGGCCGAGACATAGATGGAAGGATAATATTAAAATGGATGAGAGAGAGGTGGGATATGATGGTAGAGACTGGATTAGTCTTTTTACAGGATAGGGACCGATGGCGGGCTTATGTGAGGGCGGCAATGAATCTCTGGATTCCTTAAAAGCCATATGTAAAAAATATTAATTTTTCTATCTGCCCTCATGGGTATGGTTCCTTGATAGATCTTCTGCAGATGTTAGTAAGATAATATCGTCTGAAAAGCTCAGATTCTGTAGATTTTTCGACCATCGATATTGATGTTCCAGTTCATTCTCATTTTCCGGAAAACGTCTTCTCATAACACAATTTTGAACCAAGTACCATTCTGAGGACTTTTCTTGTTCAAACATTCAATCATAGCAATCGCTTCTGTTATAGTATCCATATTTCACATCCATATTGGGAATAAATTACTTTCTATAACGTTATCCGATCTCTCCAACTAACACTACGATCTCTGATCAGTGGGAGTATTCAGTAATAAGCTTTATTGCCTAACGCTTTTCAACGCTATTACTATTATACTTTGAGCTAGGATTATGACGTATTATCGTAATGTAAAACGTATATACAGTGTGATTCATGGAGAAATACCGTATCTTTGGAATATGGTTCTTGAAACATTTTTCATTAAAAAAGTTCATACGGTCAAGAATCCGATATCGAAAATTTAAGTATGACCATTTTTCCTCATGTCAATAATTCTGCAACAGAAAATAATAATAAAAACATGCCTTAATAAACCTCTTGATTATCCTTCAGAGCTGTTGTATTCAGAATTTAAAGCATCTGACTTCCATCAAATTTATAACAATGTATTAGGTACTGAATTTCGTACATAAAAACCGAAACATATTTAATTTATATCCACATAAATATAAAACCAAAAGATCAGACAACATATGCTTGACAGTTCCTAAATGTACCACAACTGTAGCATATAATCACAGTAGCAACTTCTGTCCAAGGCTTTATAACATGATAATAGATGAATTCCCAAACATACAGTTTGCTAATGCTCCTTATTTCAAAAAGTTTATTAAAAATTGCTGTTAACAGAGGAAATTTAAAGTTCAGTTATTGTGATATGTGTTTTTTCTTCTTTTTTTCTTTTATTACTTTTTACTCTGTTATTCAATAAAATGTCTTAACATTAACTTATGTGGAATGTCCCCAAGCACGAGTATGTAACTTACTCTTTCTGGGGGTGCTGGAGAGTTCTTATATTTAAAAAAAATCAATACGTATCTTTGTTCTGGCAATAACTATTATTATTATTATTATTATTATTATTATTATTATTATTATTATTAGTGTTATTATTACTATTATTATTTGGTACAAGTTAACGGATTAACTATGAACTCCGCTCTACTTGTGTCATTACCTTGTTGAAACATTAGGCCTACTAATAAGTCATTTCCGTTGAAATATATACTTATTTTGTGCAGCATCAGGGTTTAACTTGTGCTTAACGGTAATAAGAAGGTAAAAATTAAAGAAATTGTAAAATCTGAAATGTAGAAAAGGGGAAACCCGGATATGACCAAATATTTCACTGAATTGCACATTTTATATGTAGGTGAAGAATAATATGACGTAACTAATCAATTAATTGACCGATTGTAATGAAAAAAGCTCTGGGAGTAATATCTTAGCGTGTATTAACATAATTAATGCGCAAAATTAAAAAGACAGGTCCTACACTGCAGTGTATCTATCTGTCCAGTCAACATCCAGGCGTGTAGTATAACCGTTTATTTTACCTGGGTCCTCCCCGTCCCAACTCACGGAAGTAATGTACCGCAGCAGTCCTTAGTAGCCTCTACGGACGTATTCCCGCCCGTGGGACAATAGGTTAAAGCTATAGCACCGCTACTACGAACGACTAGCTCAGCTCGGACCACCTTTCAAGTGGGCGATTGGTATGTTTAATATACAGGTTGATTCACAAGGATTTACCGCCACTTACGGAGCTTATTTCTGAAGACATTCTGAGCACAAAATGTCATCTGAACATGTGTCTTAATCGCAATATTTTCAGAGGTACACTAATTTGAAGTTGTTAGTAAATATCATTTTTCTTTAGTTTTAAGGGTAACAGAATATTACAAATAGAGAATGAACTATTGAGAAGTATCATTTCTTTAATTGGCTAGTGTTCTGAAGCTAAAAATGTGTTGTTAATTGCTTTGCACAGATTTTGTTTTTCAATTTTTATCCAAAAATTTCATAATTCTTACGCAATTATCACAACAATTGTTACAAATCATACGACTTTAGGAACTTGATTCTTTACAGTTTAATTATGCATCCTAATGTACAGTCTTAAAGAATTTACAAGAGTTGCATGATTGGTAACACTTGTGAAAAATGTGTAAGAAAAACGTAATTCTGTAGTTAAAAATCGAAAAAAAAAAAAATCTGTACGAAGCACCTACGGAATTCTAGCTTCAGAATACTAGATAATTAAAGAAGTGATACTCCTGAATAGTTCATCCTTTATCTGTAAAATTTTACCCTTAAAACTAAAGAATAATGGGATTTTACAAACAACTTCAAATTAGTAACTCTTAAAATATTGAGATTGAGACACATGTTTATATGACATTTTTTGCTCAGAAAACATTCAGAAATAAGTTCCGTAATTCGCAGTAAATCCTCGTGAATCACCCTGTATAATATTATACGACTAGGCACCATGTACTAGTTTCGAGAAATAAGTATGTAGCACGGATACAGATTCATGTACAAAAATAATTAAGATAAGTTATATTGGTACTTTGAAAATCTGGATAATTGTTGCCATGAAACGAAACTCTCCTTTTAAAAGGACGATGGCCAAATCTGAGTGTAACAAAAAGGAGTTTGTTTAAAAGGACAAAAAAATAAGCGGTACAATACTTCACTAGAACGCTTAAATGTTCAATTAGCCACATATATCTTCAGATTTTCAAAGACGTTTTGTTATACAGAGTGGAGAATGGGAAACTAAAAGTGAACTAATTTTCTTTCAAAAGAACAAAACATGTACCGGTATTTATGCATATTACAAGATAGCTTTCATTCTTCGATTATTATTTTCAAGTCCACACCTGTGGGTAACGGTTAGTGCGTCTGGCCGCGAAACCAGGTGGTCCGGGTTCGATTCCCGTTCGGGGCTAGTTACCTGGTTGATGTTTTTTCCGGGATTTTCCCTCAACCCAATATGAACAAATGCTGGGTAACTTTCGGTGCTGGACCCCGGATTCATTTCACCGACATTATCACCTTCATCTTATTCAGACGCTAAATAACCTAAGATGTTGATAAAGCGTCGTAAAAATAACCTACTAAAATAAAAATATATACATTTTTTCAATCCAGAAACATAGAAATTAGCCTGATCAGACATTAGTAGCACGTCCAGTAGCAACGGATCTTGTTGAATTAATTTCTGCATTTGTTGACAAATGTAAGCGATTCAATTTGTCGTTAGCAATTAGTTGTTGAACAACTTGCATTTTGTAGGGATGAAACGAAACGTCAAGTTGCAGTATGCGGCGGCGTAGGCTACGTACCTTGGTGCTGAACGAGTTGGACTTTGCTGTAATGTAGTTCTCAATCTTTCAGTATTTTCAGGAGTGCGTACAGTTTTCTTTGGTCCAGTTCTCTTTACATTGTGCAATGAACTTGAATCCCTCCACTTATTCACCCATGAGAGAATTATTTTCCGACTTGAAACTGGTCCTCTTTCTCGGTTATCTCCAAAGCGTCGTCAAAATGGCTGCTACACATGCACCATACTCTCATGTTTCGTGCAACTATCAACTGCAAACACACGATGTTGAATACTCCAATTAGCCATGATGCATATTAAATCCAAAGCATGTACCAATGTAACAATAACGATAACGTCATGTATGTTGTTGTGGTTAATTTTTGGTACTAACTTAAAAATAGGTAATATTCCATGCCCCACATTGAATAAACTAAACGTTTGCTTAAACGTCGTCTGTCTACTTATTAAATAAAAATCCGGTCTCTAATTATAATCTTGTAGTTGAAGCTAACGTCTAATCATTTATTCCCAGAAGTACTTGCTGACTCTATGATAAAAAGCATTGTACAGGACATGATCATTCAAGCAAGAGTTGTTGCGTCCATTGACTATCAGATAGGAAACGCTATATTACAGTGTGGTGTGAATTCGTGTAATCTTATCTTCCTCACTGCAGATTGAGTGTGTTTTGGTTCACATGGAGCTTTGAAGGATTTGGCAAAGTGATTCCACAAATAAGCCTTGTGGTTGCACGGCAACGCTTTATCAAAGTGATCAATAGCTCACCACGCGGTGAATTCCTGCCTCCAGGAACCGCCGTGTGAATTAATCTTACTTTCTCCTTTTACTGCAATCCACAGACTGCTCTAAGTACTATGGCTGCCCCTGAAAAAACATGGGCCATGGACACATCAAACAACGCATTTCGATTTTGACGTCAAACTATACGTCTTTGTATTTGGCACAATAGCTCGCCAGCCGGAAGGTAACGATGTCAGAAAAAAAGTGTTACATTAGAATATTTCATAATTTTACAAGAAACAAACACAGCAAAGCGAAAAGTAGGGTAAACATTGGTAATTTCGTGATAATTTCATGAAAACTAATTTAAAATGCAAATGTGTAAATATATCCTTATTCCGATTTTTTCATCTAAAAGACGGTAACTTGCTGTACAAATCTGGAGACATAAAAGATTGGATACGTTCTTGAATATGTGCCAAAAACACTTTTACAACTTAAGCTGAAAGGTTGGTTATTTCGTGATAACCTTGGTAATTTCGTGATATTGCATTGATAATTTCGTGAGAGGTAGAAGAAATGTGGAAAAATTTATTAAAGTCAAATAAAATTTTCATTTATTGTTACAAGACTTCAAACATAGTAATTCCGTCTAATATTCATAGCAAGAAAACATAGAAATACATATCAACACATAATAAGAATGAAATCAAAGTAAAAATTGAAATTGAAAAGGGATCTCCTTTGCCCTGAAAGGGTGAAAACTTTTATTACGGACTTTACTATAGCCTATATTACTAGGGTAACTTCAAAAGTAATGCATAACGTTTGTTTAAAAATTATATTTTTATCCTACAGCTTTGCTATTTTCACAGAATGTAGATGCATCCTTAAGGAACAAAATGTCACTTTTCCACATAATCCCTGTCCCTTTCAACTGCCTTACGTAACCTAGGAACGAGGGCCTGTAGACCAGCACGGTAAAAGTCTGGACCAACACGTCTGAGCCACTCTTTAGCAGCGTGCACAAGGGAGCCATCTTCTAACCTCGTTCCGCGAAGGGATCCTTCAGTTTAGCAAAGAGATATTAATCGCACGGTGCCAGTTCAGGACTGTAAGGCGGATGTTTCAGTGTTGTTTATCCGAATTTTCTGATCTGGTCTGTGGTCTTGTGACTGACATATGGCTGTGCGTTGTCGTGCAATAGCAGAACATCCTGCTTCTCCCGTTGTCGTCGAACACGACTCAGTCGAACTTGAAGTTTCTTGAGAGTTGCAACATACCCGTCAGAATTAATGGTGGTTCCGTGTGGCATGATGTCCACAAGCAAGAGTCCTTCTGAATCAAAAAAACACAGTAGCCATAACGTTTCCTGCCGAAGGTATACTTTTGAATTTCTATTTCTTTGGTGAATTTGCATGATGTCACTCCATTGTCTGCCTCTGTCTCCGTTCCAAAATGGTGGAGCCATGTTCCATCTTCTGTCACAATTCTTGCAAGTAAGTCATCTAGCACTTATCATTGACACTTAGCATGATAACAAATCAAACATTGCGTCTCCGTTTTCTTTTTTGTTATCACATCTTGTCTTCAGATTTCTAAAATTCCTATTGTAATACAATTTTTAAAATAGTATAAAATGTAACGCTTAATGCTCAACAAAATTTCGCCTCAAACAGCTAACATTTCTATCAGTAAAGCTAAGCCTATATGGCGACTACAGATGTATCTAAAATTCCAAAAACATCTCCTAAAATTTCATGAAGATACAATAAATCTTTGTACCAAATATCATATGCTTACCTCTGGTAATAAGCGTGTAATGTAATTACAAACATCCACAAAATTTGTATGCCTGAGAAGTCGACGCAAACTTGCTCTCTCCAAACATAAAAGCTCACTGAAGCAACTACAATAGTCACACAAAGCTTAGCTTTATGTTTCTGGAAACTGGACAACATATGCAATCCCTTGGCGGAAATTTGGATCTCGTAACACCATTGGTTAGTTCACAAAAGAGCAAAGAAAAAGTATCACGAAATAACCACTGCCACGAAATTACCAATGTTTACCCTATACCACCGTGTAGACTGGAAAGGAAAATCATGCCTCGAAAACTGTGTTCCGACTCTCATTTGTATGTATTTATTTTTATGTTTTTATTTAAATTTAAATATACAATTATTACAATCAGAAACCACAAAAATACATATTCGGCCTAAATGTAATACAAACAAAGATACATAAACTATTACTTACTTACTTACTTACTTACTTACTTACTTACTTACTTACTTACTTACTTACTTACTTACTTACTTACTTGCTTTTAAGGAACCCGGAGGTTCATTGCCGCCCTCACACAAGCCCGACACCGGTCCCCATCCCGAGCAAGATTAATCCAGTCTCTATCATCATATCCCACCTCCCTCAAATCCATTTTAATATTAACTTCCCATCTACGTCTTGGCCTCCCCAAAGGTCTTTTTCCCTCCGGCCTCCCAATTAACACTCTATATGTATTTCTGGATTCGCCCATACGTGCTACATGCCCTGCCCATCTCAAACGTCTGTATTTAATGGTCCTAATTATGTCAGGTGAAGAATACAATGTGTGCAGTTCTGTGTTGTGTAACTTTCTCCATTCTCTTGTAACTTCATCCCTCTTAGCCCCAAATATTTTCCTAAGCACCTTATTCTCAAACACCCTTAACCTACGTATGTTCCTCTCTCAAGGTGAGAGTCCAAGTTTCACAACCATAAAGAACAACCGGTAATATAACTGTTTTATACATTCTAACTTTCCGATTTTTTGACAGCAGACTAGATGATAAAAGCTTCTCAACCGAATAATAACAGGCATTTCCCATATTTATTCTGCGTTTAATTTCCTCCCCAGTATCATATATATTTGTTACTGTTGCTCCCATGTATTTGAATTTTTCCACCTCTTCAAAAGATAAATTTCCAGTTTTTATATTTCCATTTCGTACAATATTCTCGTCACGAGATAGGTACATAAAACGAGAATGAACGTGTCAAATATTAAAATAAAGCAGAAATATAAATTAAAGAATTTACCCCCGTATGAACAAACGCTCGTGGTCGAGATTTCAAAACCGCACTGTAGATAAGCAGAAAGAAGAAAACAAAATAAACAAGCAATAAAATAGCACAGATTACAAAAACAAGAGCTTATATGATAGGGAATAATTACAATTGAAAATTATAACCAGTATAAGTAACTTTTATTATTACAATCAATTTAGAAGATCAGTATCATTTTACAGAAAAAAAGTTGTTGAATGAAAGTTATTATTATTGCAGAAAATAAAGAAAAGGTTCCGTCACGGATGTTACAAGATTTGTGAACTCACTTCACACCTTATTAACAAAAAGTGTAAAACACGGGTCTCTGCCTCAAACAAAAAGAGATTCATTCTCATAGCGTCCATGTGAAAGTTAAGCAAATCTCATGGCATCCAATTAGTTCACAAAAAAAAAAAATCGGTAAATATTTTATAGATGTTTCTTCCATGTCACGGATGTTACAGATGAGTTCTGCAGTGCTCGGGGAAAGTGACACAAGTCAGTTTCCACAAACCTTTTTTGATAATTTATTGACAACTTACGGAACATCTGCTTGCTTGGAAAAAAATACATAATTATTCCTCCCATTACAATAATTCATACAGAAGAAAATCAAATCGACATTAATCAGTGTAAGTTGTCAATAAATTATCAAAAAAGGTTTGTGGAAACTGACTTATGTCACTTTTCCCAAGCACTGCAGAGTTAATGTCCTTCATTTTTTAGGTTTCAAAACAACTGTGACATTTCTAAGTCAAAATATCCACTTGAGCTGTAAGATTGCTAATTGTTATTAACTCAATCTACTTCAAATAAATAGCAGAAAGAATATAGTACAGAGTAAAAATTTCCATGATCCTGGATCTCTGGAATTAACAGTGTAGGCTCTCAAAATATTCCTTCAACAGTTGCTCCTTGAAAAACATACATTAACAGCTGATATTTCTGTGATTAATTTTTGCACACTTTATTATTATTATTATTATTATTATTATTATTATTATTATTATTATTATTATTATTATTATTGTATCTCCAATGGGAGGTAGCCCTATTTTTTCCACACTTTAGGAAAACAAAAAGTACCCATTACCTAGCCAAGACTACTTAGCCCATAAAACTTGTAAAATATTTTATTTTTGAAAATAAAATATTAGAATATTTAGTCGACCTGGTTGGCAAGTTGGTATAGCGCTGGCCTTCTATGCCCAGGGTTGCGGGTTCGATCCCGGGCCAGGTCGATGGCATTTAAGTGTGCTTAAATGTGACAGGCTCATGTCAGTAGATTTACTGGCATGTAAAAGAACTCCTGCGGGAAAAAAATTCCGGCACATCCGGCGACGCTGATATAACCTCTGCAGTTGCGAGCGTCGTTAAATAAAACATAACATTAGAATATTTAAATTTTGAACCTTATGTATGTCTTACATTAATTATAAACAAATATTTCTGAAAAAAACTTTTTCATTCGAATTCCCAGTTTGCCTGGAATGGCTGATAGAAACAAAACTTATTGATGCCAGATATGTACTGTAAAAAAAATTGAGCTTTCTTATCTAAAGTAAACTAAACTAAATTTTAGATGAAATGTGATGCTGAGAAACTCCTTGTGTGAACGGGAAAACGTCAATTAACTTGAAGGATCGCAGGAACTGTGCGTTAGGTAATGACTTGTTTGCTGCAGTGTGCATTGAAGATGTTTGAAACGGCAAAAAAACATTTCGTTTCGAGCAGCCTGAAACAGTTTGCTTGGCGCAGTGGGGACCTAGCCTAAGTAGTAACATGAGCTGCTGCCAGGAAGTCGACAGGAGGATGGCACTGGACAAGGAAGCTCCTAATAGGAAAAGGAGCATCTTCTGCGGACCTCTGGAAAAAAACTAAGGAAGAGACTAGTGAAGTGTTTTGTGTGGAGTGTGGCATTGTATGGATCAAAAACATGGTCATTACGACGAAGTGAAGAAAACGACTATAAGCATTTGAAATGTGGATTTGGAGAAGAATGGAACGTGTGAAATGAATAGACAGAATAAGAAATGAAGCTGTAGGTACTGGAAAGAGTGGGTGAAGAAAGAATGATGCTGAAACTGATTAGGACGAGAAAATTATTTATTTGGGTCACTAGCTGAGAAGATACTTCCTACTGAAGGATGTACTGGAAGGAATGTTAAATGGGAGAAAAGTTAAGGATAGAAGAAGATATCAGATGATAGACAACATTAAGAGTCATTAGGACTGAGTTTTTGGCCCAAATGGCATGAATAAATGTTTTTATTTTTTTATGTAAATAGTTGCCTTATATATTTCTCCTACATTTACCCTCGCCTGCCATTTTGAGAGATCTGGCGGCAATTTTTAAAATGCTACGCGTAACTCTTTTAAATTTAACTTACTTACTTACTTACTTACTTACTTACTTACTTACTTACTTACTTACTTACTTACTTACTTACTTACTTACTTACTTACTTACTTACTTACTTACTTACTTACTTACTTACTTACTTACTTACTGGCTTTTAAGGAAACCGAAGGTTCATTGCCGCTCTCGCATAAGCCCGCCATAGGTCCCTATTCTGAGCAAGATTAATCCATTTTCTATCATCATATCCTACCTCCCTCAAATCCATTTTAATATTATCTTCCCATCTACGTCTCGGCCTCCCCAAAGGTCTTTTTCCCTCCTAACACTCTATATGCATTTCTGGATTCGCCCATACGTGCTACATGCCTTACCCATCTCATACGTCTGGATTTAATGTTCCTAATTATGTCAAGTGAAGAATACAATGCGTGAAATTCTGTGTTGTGTAACTTTCTCCATTCTCCTTTAACTTCATCCCTTTTAGCCCTAAATATTTTCCTAAGCATCTTATTCTCAAACACCCTTAACCTATGTTTCTCTCTCAAATTGAGAGTCCAAGTTTCACAACCAGAAAGAACAACCGGTAATATAACTGTTTTATAAATTCTAATTTTCAAATTTTTTGACAGCAGACTGGATGATAAAGCTTCTCAACCGAATAATAACAGGCATTTTCCATATTTATTCTGTGTTTAATTTCCTCCCGAGTAGCATTTATATTTGTTACTGTTGCTCCCAGGTATTTGAATTTTTCCACCTCTTCAAAGGATAAATTTCCAATTTTTATATTTCCATTTCGTACAATATTCTCGTCACGAGACATAATCATATACTTTGTCTTTTCGGGAGTTACTTCCAAACCTATCTCTTTACTTGCTTCAAGTAAAATTCCCGTGTTTTCCCTAATCGTTTGTGGATTTTCTCCTAACATATTCACGTCATCTGCATAGACAAGCAGCTGATGTAACCCGTTGAATTCCAAACCCTCTCTGTTATCCTGGACTTTCCTAATGGCATACTCTAGAGCAAAGTTAAAAAGTAAAGGTGATAGTGCATCTCCTTGCTTTAGTCCACAGTGAATTGGAAAGGCATCTGACAGAAACTGACCTATACGGACTCTGCTGCACGTTTCACTGAGACACGTTTTAATTAATCGAACTAGTTTCTTGGGAATACCAAATTCATTAAGAATATCATATAAAAATTCTCTCTTAACCGAGTCATATGCCTTTTTCAAATCTATGAATAATTATTTAAATGTACAGATACGACAAATCCACCGAATTTGAAAGATCAAAAACTTTAGAAATTGCAAAACTCGGTTCCAATATCGCTCAAGATAATATAGGCCTATGGATCGTATGCGGAAAAGAGAGAAGCTTGGAAAATGCTGGATTTCCAGTAAAGGACTTGTTCGTGAACAGAAAATTAGGAATTTGTATTATTATTATTATTATTATTATTATTATTATTATTATTATTATTATTATTATTATTATTATTATTATTATTATTATTATTATTATTATTCATTTCTACGTACTGCAAGTATGTCGTCTAGCACGATGATAATTTGTGCTAGATTTTGCATAAATGCATTGAGATATAAAAGTCGTGGAGCTCATTTTCTCTTATCTGGTTGAGTCTCCAGCTTTCTTTCCATGAAGTCCTAGCCAACACGTGTAACAGGTGCCTGTCGAAATGGCAGATTGATTTGTGTTGTTAATACTGGTTATTCTCACGTCGCGCTTTGCTTTTACTTGTCCCACAAATCACAGTCCAGGGGACGCCGCTATTGAACTTTTCAGGTCAGTGTTGACCTGCTGGGTTGTCACGTAAAGAATACTCCATAATGAAGTGATATCGGAAAGCAGTTCTGTTTTATATACTACTTCTATCCGGTTTTACAACGTCTGTCGCCGTCTTCCGGTTCCCAAACGCCATTTCATTCTGTCTGTCCATTGGTTTACTTGTAATTGTGCAGTCGTTGCCTCTTTCACTCCTTCATATCAGATTTCCTTTAGTTTTGTTTTCCTTTGTGTCTTTGCGTATCCAGTAATAATTTTCTGTAATGTGTTTCGTTTGACACGCTTTCAGTAGTACAGTATTTCTTGCTTTATTATTTTACGATAGGCCTACTGCGACACTGCAAACAAATTATTTAGGTATTCCACGGAAACATATTTTAACGTCACTGTTAAAGAAAGCATTTGTTTAAATAGACCGTTCGTCTGTGTACATCGATATCTCCTAAGTACTAGGCCTAATAGATTTCATTCATATCCAGTGTTTTCCACTTCACCCGGGAATAATGCACATGAAATTTAATTACCGTACTGAAATATTAATTCCTTCATATTTGAAATTATAGGCGAATAATAAAATAGCTAACGTTTACGTATTAGTCTACAACTTTAGGTGATAGTACATGTCAGTGTCTAATTCGTCCTCAACATAATTTCCGCCATTATCTTCATGGTCATCGTGTAATCTTAATCGTCTCATCGTCATGCAATATTTGTTAATTTTCCTCATCGTTAAATCCTTGGTAGAGTTCCATTATGCCATCTCTCATCTCCTCATTGTGTCATTTCTGTCTATCCAGCATGTTTTTTTTTCATCATCGACTCATTGTATCGGTTTTGTTACCATATTATCATTGTTACCGTTCATCATATAATTTTCGTCACCATCGTCTCATCATCCTGTTATATTCGTCATCGTCACATCACCTTCGTCATCGTCATGTCGCTTTCGTCATCGTCTCATCTTTATGTTGCCTTCGTCATCTCATCCTTATGTCGTCTTCGTCATCGTCTCAACATGTCCTCGTCATCTTTTCATCCTCATATCGTCTTCATCGTCTCATTTTCATGTTATCTTCGCCATCGTGTCATTGCCATGTCGTCTTCGTCACACACTCATCATGTCTTCGTCACACACTCATCATGTCTTCGTCATCGTCTCACCGCCATGTTATCTTCATCATAGTCTCATCGCCATACCTTCGTCTTCATCTCATCGCCAGGTTATCTTCATCATCGTCTCATCGCCATATCTTCGTTTTCATCTCATCGCCAGGTTATCTTCATCATCGTCTCATCGCCATATCTTCGTCTTCATCTCATCGCCAGGTTATCTTCGTCATCGTCTCATCGCCATATCTTCGTCATCATCTCATCGCCAGGTTATCTTCATCATCGTCTCATCGCCAGGTTATCTTCGTCATCGTCTCATCGCCATATCTTCGTCTTCATCTCATCGCAGGTTATCTTCGTCATCGTCTCATCGCCATATCTTCGTCATCATCTCATCGCCAGGTTATCTTCATCATCGTCTCATCGCCAGGTTATTTCGTCATCGTCTCATCGCCATATCTTCGTCTTCATCTCATCGCCAGGTTATCTTCGTCATCGTCTCATCGCCATATCTTCGTCTTCATCTCATCGCCAGGTTATCTTCATCATCGTCTCATCGCCATATCTTCGTCATCGTCTCATCGCCATATTTTCGTCTTCATCTCATTGCCAGGTTATCTTCATCATCGTCTCATCGCCAGGTTATTTTCGTCATCGTCTCATCGCCATATCTTCGTCTTCATCTCATCGCCAGGTTATCTTCGTCATCGTCTCATCGCCATATCTTCGTCTTCATCTCATCGCCAGGTTATCTTCATCATTGTCTCATCGCCATATCTTCGTCATCGTCTCATCGCCATATCTTCGTCTTCATCTCATCGCCAGGTTGTCTTCGTCATCGTCTCCTCGCCATATCTTCGTCTTCATCTCATCGCCAGGTTATCTTCGTCATGGTCTCATCGCCATATCTTCGTCTTCATCTCATCGCCAGGTTATCTTCGTCATCGTCTCATCGCCATATCTTCGTCTTCATCTCATCGCCAGGTTATCTTCATCATGGTCGCATCGCCATATCTTCGTCTTCATCTCATCGCCAGGTTATCTTCGTCATCGTCTCATCGCCATATCTTCGTCTTCATCTCATCGCCAGGTTATCTTCATCATGGTCGCATCGCCATATCTTCGTCTTCATCTCATCGCCAGGTTATCTTCGTCATCGTCTCATCGCCATATCTTCGTCTTCATCTCATCGCCAGGTTATCTTCATCATCGTCTCAGCGCCATATCTTCGTCTTCATCTCATCGCAGGTTATCTTCATCATCGTCTCATCGCCATATCTTCGTCTTCATCTCATCGCCAGGTTATCTTCGTCATCGTGTTCATCGCCATATCTTCGTCTTCATCTCATCGCCAGGTTATCTTCATCATCACCTCGTCATGTGATCGTCTCATCATCATATTGTCTTCGTCATAATTTCATCACCAGGTTGTCTTCATCGTCTGATTTTCATATTATCTTCGCCATCTTCCTGTTATGTTCATTATGTTTATTTATTTATTTGTTTCTTTCTTTCTTTATTTTATTTATTTATTCATTAATTAATTAATTCAATCATTCATTTATTCATTTATTTAGCTAATAAATAAGGAAAGAATAAGTCTACGTGTGTAATTTTGTAACTTATACTGTATTGTAGGTGCCAACAATTCAAACATCCCTCAAGAGCTGAGAAATTATGACATACCCTTCAAGAGGTAATAAATTACTTTAAGTTAGAAAATTGATCAACATGGTCAATTTCTTTCATAATATCATAATAGCCCTTCTAGCGTAGGACAGTAGCCGTAAAAGTGCATCATAATAGTCCTTCTCATTCATACACTAATTACTACTAGACCGATCAACATTCACAGCTTTTCTATAGAGAAAAATGAAGCTGATACTATTCTGTGTAAAAGAAAAATTAAAAAATTATCCTATTTATACTCATTCAAGAGCAATAACAAAAGTAACCGACTATCACATTTTTTCAAGCAACAAAACTACTTTTTCTTTTAATACATTTATGAAACTGATAATGTTTTTTTTTAACTCTGTTCAGTATATAAAATATGCTTCCATAATCGCAGTTTTAAACATTTTCAAACTGAGACTTTGGGACATTTTAAAGTCTGTATCAAAATAGCCCGACTTTTTTTGCTGTATCATATTAACCCTACTTGACCCTACTTACTGTTTGTAAATCTGATTAATCACAAAATCAAATAATAAAACCGCGTTAATTGTACAGCAAACTTGCAAACCTACACAAGTTCTGTAGTCATTAAATGCGAGAATATTACATATCTGGATCATAAAAATCGAGAAGATAGTTCATAATTTAATTAATTTGTTATTCCTGGTCTTACTAATGCGTGTACTCTAGCAATCTCATATTGGATGACCTAGCTGTAATAATGTCTGATATATGAGAGTGATTTTATTACCCGGTGATGATGCAGTATCGACGTATTAGAGACTAATTCTAGGAGCGATTACAGAATTGCAGCAGGGATGTCATCATGATTGAGGTTGCAGTGCAATGCATCGAAAGCTCAGTGTCCCAGGGTAGAAACATATTTTCGTAAAGAGAAGTACTCGAGTTGTCAGAAAGAAATATTGGATGTTTTTACATCATTAGCAAGCGCTAGTGACGTAATTATCGAATCAAAAATGAAAAATATGATTTTTTACTGCCTTTACGCTGAAATTTGCCTCTAATTGAGATTCTGGCTGATATGTATAGGAATAACAATTGTTTGTATGCATCTGAAGTTTGATTATTGTAATATGTAGCTAATAGGCGAACTTGCCACCATACCCCACTAGCTCCTGGCTTAGTTGTCTCATCAGTAGTGCCTTGTAGGTATCACTTGTGCGGTTCAGATCTGTCTTCGAACAGTTGACTAAACAACAACAAAAAACTATGCTGAAATCATACTTCTACACGTTTTGTATACAATTGTGTTATGTAATTGTTACAATAGTGAGACGTTAGGCCAATTCAAGTCCAGAAAGTGCTCCAAACAACCAGGAACATCGAATTCATGCTGGTGACTCGTAATGAACACATTCTCGCGAACCGAATCGAAAGCAGAACTTGTTTGGCGATTCAAACGCAGTACAGTCCTCTGACCTCATGCCTGGTTTAAAGAGCGAATACTGTCGATTGGAAAGCTATTCGACGAAGACAACGAGAAAGCAGCTGATACAAGAACGTCCTTATCAATAGCAAGATTAATCGAGCCCATAGCTAACATCATCATATCCCACTTCTCTCAAATCCATTTTAATATTATCCTCTCATCTACTTCTCGGCCTCCCTAAAGACCTTTTTCCCTCAGATCTTCCAATTAACACTCTCTACGCACATCTGGATTCGCCCTGTCCTGCCCATCTCAAACCTCTGGATTTAATGTTCCTGTTAGGTTAAAAATTCAGTACGTGCAGTTCTGCGTTGTGTAACTTTCTCCATTCCCCTGTAACTTCATACCTCTTAGCCCCAAATATTTTCCTTCACAATCAGCCAAGTCTGTTGAAGACGAAGGTGAATCGTTACAATCAGAATATGTGCCCTCACCCAAAAAGGAAGCTCGGTCGACTGTCGTCATTGCTGATGAGATGAAACGAAATGTTGTTTTTTTTTTTCAGGAGAAAGATGGAAGGCCTAAAAAGGTGACAATAATTGGACGGAGTTACGCAATAAGAGACCAAGCGCCAAAAACCTGTTTCGAGATATTGGTCATTGAAATAAATCTGTGTTTTTTATATAAAACATTTTATTCAAGATATATTATAAAATTCATATTATTACAAAAAATAGCACATATAATACCAAAAAAGCTAACTCTTTTTAATAAGAGACCAGCAGTTGAATTAATATTTCATCATCATCATTATCCTTGCATGTATTGGGTGGGCCTAGTGGCCCGTTATGGTCTCTTGCCAAAGCTTGAACGGTCTGCCCAAGGATCTCTTCCCCACAGGATGGTAATTTAAAATTTGGCGTGGAAGTCTAGAACGAGGCATTCTGATGACATGTGATCTCCAGTTTTGCCTGTATTTCTGTAGGTATTCCGTAATTGGTCCAATCTGCAGTTCTTTCATAATGTCAAAATTTCTAATGTAATCCAGTCTCCTGTATCCCGCTGTACGACGCATAAATGACATTTCTGCCGCCGTTAATCTTTGTGAATCAATATTACGAATCGTCCAAGCTTCACTACCAAAACAGAGTACAGGTCTGGCCAATGTTTTATAAATTCTGGTGCGCGTGTGTTTTTGTACTAAGGTTGGTTTGAGTATCTGATTAATTATCCCCATTGCTCTGTTGAATTTTATAATTTTCTCATTCAAATCTTTTTCTTCTTCATATGAAATTTGGTAACCGAGATAACTAAAATTTTTAACTTGTTCGATCTTATTATTGATGCAAATTTTGCTACAGACTGGTTCCTTTCCTAAAAAAGCCATCACTTTAGATTTTTCAAAGAAAAATAAATAAATGAATTTTATGCAGTAAACGAATTTTTGCTTATAAATAGCAGCAAAATTCAGACATCGCATTCTTGATTTTTTCCGAGTTAAATTAGCCGGCCATCAACAGATTTGTGCAAATATTTTTTTCTTTCCTTTTTTTTTTTTTTTTTTTTTTTTCAAATTGTCGGTTGTTCTATTAGGCCTGTTGCGTAACTCCGTCCAATTTAAGCTCGACTCAAATACATAATTAGTTTGCAACTCGTTCGAGGTGGCAATGGAGGAGATAATACCTATATGTCGAATAAGTTGCGCGGTTTGGTATTGTCGGACTTCGAAAATACAGTGAACCTGGATCGCCCGATTCACGAGTCCGACATTCAAATTTGGACCAGAGAGCGGGTGTAGCGTAGACTAGTCTCCTATGACGCACCCTGGGCAACGACTCTATGGATAAATTGGAGTACTGAAACTGGTTTCTTATTGGTGAATGACGAACTATTTCTGCATAAAGATCCCAATGAAATTAATAATAATAATAATAATAATAATAATAATAATAATAATAATAATAATAATAATAATAATAATAATAATGTTTTATTTTCGCTGGCAGAGTTAAGGCCATAAGGCCTTCTCTTCCACTCAACCAGCCTTAATTAATGGAATTAGCCTTATGAAGAATGCATTGACCAAAAACCGTTCCAATTTTTTCCATCACGAATTCCATTTCGATTCAGTGGGATTGAACTCTGATTCCCCGCGTTGAAACCCGACGCTCTAGCTATTCTGTCAACAATGAGCCATTGTTGTTACTTTTATAAAGTGATAAGTGCTGTCAATGCTGTGCTCTCAGACTTCCAAGTTAGTAGAAACTTGGGTATTGGAAGGCGCGCTCCTGTAGTACCCCACCCTCACCGTAACGTCACATCCGCAACAAAAATCAATTTATGAAGCACGTTTTATCGAAAATACTAAATTAACTGACTCGCGTCTTTTTAAAGTGTCTTAATATAATTATGGTGCTCAGCAAGCACCACACAAACTCCTCGTCTTTGAACGTTCACACAAAATCATGTACAGCTGCATTACTACAACCAAACCCTCACACTAGGATTTGCTTCGGAGTTTTGTAAGGTCTGTTGTATCATCGGTCGATCGTAGACGTTCTCAAGGGGTTAAAGGACGAGACTCCTGCTCCATGAAATCGTACGGACGTAGGTTTGAATCCCGTTTGGGCTGATTATCTGTTTGAGTTTTTTTCCGAGGTTTCCTCCAACAGTAAGACTAATGGCAGGTAATTCACGACGAATCTCATCATCAGTTTCATCAACAGTATATAAACCCAGCGATCGGTACAGTCTCTTTAATCGATTAAGGAAAACACGGAAATTTTACTTGAAGCAAGTAAAGCGATAGGTTTGGAAGTAAATCCCGAAAAGACAAAGTATATGATTATGTCTCGTGACCAGAATATTGTACGAAATGGAAATATAAAAATTGGAGATTTATCCTTCGAAGAAGTGGAAAAATTGAAATATCTTGGAGCAACAGTAACAAATATAAATGACACTCGGGAGGAAATTAAACGCAGAATAAAATATGGGAAATGCCTGTTATTATTCGGTTGAGAAGCTTTTGTCATCTAGTGTGTCAAAAAATCTGAAAGTTAGAATTTATAAAACAGTTAATTATATTACCGATTGTTCTGTATGGTTGTGAAACTTGGACTCTCACTTTGAAAGAGGAACAGAGATTAAGGGTGTTTGAGAATAAGATTCTTAGGAAAATATTTGGGGCTAAGAGGGATGCAGTTACAGGAGAATGGAGAAAGTTGCACAACGCAGAACTGTACGCACTGTATTCTTCACCTGACATAATTAGGAACATTAAATCCAGACGTTTGAGATGGGCAGGGCATGTAGCACGTATGGGCGAATCCAGAAATGCAAATAGAGTGTTAGTTGGGAGACTAGAGAGAAAAAGACCTTTGGGGAGGCCGAGACGTATATGGGAGGATAATGTTAGAATGGATTTGAGGGAAGTGGGATGTGATGGTAGAGACTGGATTAATCTTGCATGGGATAGGGACCGATGGCCTGCTTATGTGAGGGCGACAACGAACCTGCGGGTTCCTTAAAAGCGATTTGTAAGTAAGTAAGTAATCATCACATCAAAACGGTGATTAGAAATAGCGAGGACTTAAGACTTTACTTGGGAAATTCGGTACGCTATAATACATGTATGTTGACGTGTTTAAATTGTTCAAGTTTGAGAAATATTTTCTCAGACATCATGCGGAGCACAAGTATTACATCTTTTGACGTGACTACGTCTTTACTTTAGTAAAAACGGGGAAAATGTCACAGTTTATGTGTAACGAGCAGTGACATCATGCGTTGCTTAACTTGGACCGGACTCGAGAGACAACTCTGCTATTGCCATGATTTTCAGCATAACGAGTCTATAATATTATATTGTGGGGTTTCTACGAAAGCCCTATAACTCCAATTTTGCTGAAAATGGAGTTATTGTTATACAGGGTGTTTCACGAGGATTTACCGTCCTTTACGGAGCTTATTTCCGAAGACATTCTAAGCAAAAAATGTCATGTAAACATGGGTCCTTATTCTCAATATTTACAGAGTTACGTTTCATTATTGGAACGCATTGCTGTGAACGCGTGATCTTGGTCAGCGTGCAGTCAGCAGCCAACGCGAGCGCTACGGAAATCAAAGATAGCCGTATGCAGTTACGTAGAGCGACGAGTGCCGTTCACAAGCGTGCGGCCAAGTGTACTCAAGCGGACGGCGACATTTTATAAAATGTGTTGTAAATTCTCCAAGACTGTAAATTAGGATGCAAAATTTGACTGCAAATAATTAATTCGGTGGAAGTGGTGTGATTTGTAATAATTGTTGTGATAAGTGCGTAAGAATAATGTAATTTTCTAGTTAAAAATAGAAAAAGATATCTGTACGAAGAAAATAAGGAGTTCACAGCACATCTTCAGCTTCATAATACTTGGCAATTAAAGAAATGATATTTCTGAATGGTTCATTCTCTATTTGTATTATTCTTTTACCTTCAAACTAAAGAAAAAACGTATTTTACGAACAACTTTAAATTAGTGTAATTCTGAAAATATTGAGAATAGGAACTATGTTTATATGACATTTTTTGCTCATATGTCTTCAGAAATAAGCTCCGTAAAGGACGGTAAATCCTCGTCAATCACCCTGTATGAATATGTAAAATGTTATGTTCCATCGTTTGGGAAAACCCACTTTATCCTGTGCGGTATAGTTTTGGAGTTACAGTCTTGGCCAGTTTTCAATAAGTCCTAAAATGACATTTTATTGCCAGGGAAAAGCCTTTAAAATCGCAGAACTTTTACATAGTTACCTACAGCCTCTTATACAGCGACAAAACTGCAGCTCCATCAACACTAGTTACAAATACTGGTAACACCTATAGTAAACGAAAATCAATTATATGGAAGATATTTATATGGTTTCAGACTTTTTATTCACCCTGTATATTCAAAATTCTAAAAAAAAAAAAAGAAAAACAAAGGAATTGCTATAATACACTCATGTCAAACATGCATTTATATAATATAAACGTGTTCAATGTTGGCCATGTTATGACTAAGAATGTGACGTCACGCCGTAGCCTGTCTTTCTCGTTAGCTACGCAGGTCCACGAGTCTACGAAAAGAATGCTATGATCACTAACAGATGGAAAGTATACTTCTTGAAACTACTTGAAGAGGTTTTCATAAACTTTCTCAATTTTGAGGGCAATGCATAAACATTTGGAGCCCTAAACATTTTCTTTTTCTCATGGCAATGGAGATATGAGACTTATGCTGTATTTACAATGACGCGAAATCCGCGACACGCGACGCGACAATGTAGTATCTCGTCGCGGACTGGTGTTCATAATTCCGCGACTTGAATCGCTGGTTCGTGTTGATTAGGAAGCCTATGAAATGATGCCTGTCTTCTCTATTTTTGGAGTAGAAGAAATCAACATATCATAACTATATGCGAATGACATCTTCGCAATTTGATGATCTCCTGTATATCATTGGCCCTCATATACAAAAACGTCCAATGCGGGAGGCATCCAGCAGAGCGTCTAAGCGTAACTTTGAGGTTAGGTTTCCCTAATAGTTGGTATCTCCCTTTCAAGGACTTATTTGCAAGGAATTCCCTACTTTCTCTCCGTTACGATTTTCGTATTGTACCTTTCACAATGTCCATTATAATTTTAGAAACAAGTCCTGTAATTGCGATACATTGAAAACCACCTCATTAAGTGGAAACTCTCTGAGGACAATTTCACGAAGGTGGAAGAAGGATATTGGAAAAATTTAAATTTTCTGAACTTCATGGAGGCAATGGATGGAAAGCATTGTGTATTTCAGGTAAACAAACCGTAATATAAAGAGTGAACCGTAAGTAATGTTATTAATTTCGGAGAGTTATTTTTTGAAACATTTTAAACAAAAAATTGATACAATTATTGTTTTCCTTTTCGCTTTCCTTTTCGAGATAAAAACTGTTTTATATGAAACATTTCTTACCGTGTTTTGGGAAAACTATTGATTTAATTCCCAATATGTTCAGTCAATTTAAGAGAGAACTGTATTATGATAATTGGCTAAATAGGCAGAAATTTGATCTAACAAATGTAACGTTTTAAAATTCCTTTTAAATTTGTTCAGATGAAATTTCTGCATATTTAAACGACAAAAACTATTTTTTTAATCATAATACACTGCTTTCTTAAATTGACTAAGAATATTGGGAATTAAGTTAATTCAATCGCTTTCCCAAAATATGCTATGAAATGTTTCATATAAAATAACTTTTTTTCTCGAAAATGAAGCAAAAACGATCAAAATTGTATTAAACTCTTTTGTTTGAAATATCTCAAAGAATAACCCCTTGAAATTAATCACATTACACACGGTTCACTCTGTATAATTCAGGGTATCCTTTAACCAATTCTATCAACATCTCCTCTGAAAAAGTATTCAATTTTGTTGCAGACGACACCATAACAAACAAAACACATACGCATTCCGGTAACGTCGCGCGGTAAAAGTTAACTCAATTTCAACTTCCGTCGCTTCGCGATCTGTATATAGGTATGTACTTATTCACACTGCAATGGGTATATACCCGGTGGCAGTGGTAACTAATTACACTCAATAATGACAATAATAAACTTATTAATTAAAATACAATTAATAATAATACTAATAATAATTAATAATAATAATAATAATAATAATAATAATAATAATAATAACAACAACAGGGAATATCCTAAATTAAATGAAACGATCACTTAAAATAACATTTGAAATAAATCTAATTTGTATCTTAAACCTAAGATCGAACTAAAACCCACGAGTATGATATGTTCATATCTGCACAAGTACCTTTCAACATTACACTCATTTCGCTGTCAACTCACTCACTGCACTGGAATTACGATACATTTCACTGATTCTATCCTGATTTTCACTAACACTTCAAAAACATTTCACTGTTCAAATACTTTGCACTGCCACTATAAACTATAAAGCTTCACTGACAGGAACACGTTTCACTTACACTACACACTTCACTGACACAACATAATTCTTCACTGATACAACACTTCAATAACAACATATCATTTACACCCTTTAAATACTGTGATAATTACCGTCTATTAGTAAAGTCCTTAAGCCTATTTTTAAATACGTTTTTGGTTGTTGGTAAAGCCTTTAGTAAGTCTGCAGGTAAAGCATTCCAGTCCCTGATGGTACGATTGAGAAAAGAAAACTTTCCAGTGTCCGTCCTCTGCCTTCTTTCCCTCAATTTATATGAGTGGTCGTTCCTTGAAGAGTAATTTGGCGGCTGCAACCTATTTTTTATTTCTCCCCAGGCAGGCTCACCTCTGTATGTTTTGAACAGTGCGCATAATCGAATTCGCGTTCTCCTGTCCGTGAGTGTGTCCCATTTTAATGTTGAATTATTACGACAACACTTGAGAGCCCGTTTTTGAATCTTCTCCAGTGTCTTAATATGTTCTAATCTGTAAGGATCCCAACATGCAGCACCATATTCCATTACTGGACGAACTAGTGATTTATATGCAATCTCTTTCGATTTATCAGAGCCTTTCTTTAGTACCCTCATTACAAAGTGTAACGTCCTCCATGCCTTTCCCGTTGGGTCAGTAACGTGTTCCCCCCCAGCCGAGATCGCTACTAAATGTTATTCCTAGGTATTTACATTTGTTAACTTCCGGAATGGTTTCCAAAAATCTTATCTTGAAGACTAGGCCTTCTCCGAATGTATAAATTTACAGGGAGATTTCTTATTTCAAATGGAACATGTGGGGGAAAAATCGTTGTGAAAATCTATAATCGCTTGGCGTGCTTTCTTTGTGAGTCTAGTTAGAAACTCATTCGAATTATTTGTTACACTTGACATTGGACAGACGCATGCGTGGTATGGTTCTCTGGTGGGACGTGTACAGTAAATATTTATTTATATTTATTACGGCACGGCCCCACAGCTAGAGGGACGGCAATGATCTCTCTGTCGACCTAATTGAGTGTAATAAACACAAATTTGTTTCTTCAGCCGATGTTGCTAACACGAACACACAAGTTGTTTGTTTTGACGAGCGTTGTGATTGTTCCAGCTGCTGCAGCTGGTGGTGGGGGGAGAGCTGCCGTGCAGCAAGGAGGAGGCGGCGTCGTTGGCCGGCATCCAGCTCCGCATCGAGGAATCGTGGGGGCGGCCGTACCCCGGCGGGGGCGGCAGCAGCACTGCTTCTTCCACCACACAGCATCCCGCCGGTCCAATCTCTCCGGATGACCCCTCCACTCTGCGGCCCATCTCTGAGGATAAGGTGAGAGTCGCTCTTATGTACTTCCGCATCCTGGTTTGATGATTAACCATGTTGAAGAGTGTTATATTTGTCTACAGGCTACAACGTGTGCATAATGCGTGCGTTCGTTACATTTGCAATCTTCGTAAGTATGATCATGGTTACCCGTCTTTCCAAAATCTGTCTTGGCTAATATTATAAATATTATAAATTTATTAATTTGTCCTACAGAATAATATCTGTGATATTGACAATTAATATTTGAGGAGAACAATTCGCTCCGGCGCCAGGGATCGAACCTGGGTTCTTGGTTCTACGTAACAAGCGCTCTGACCACTTGAGCTACGCCGAATTCAATCCACAGCACCGGAGCGAACTTTTCTCCTCAAATATTAATTGTCAATATTACAGATATTATTCTGTAGGACAAATTAATAAATTTATAATATTCTCATAGCTGCAGTGCATATATTTGTACAGATTACTGTGCACTTAACTGCGGAATCCCGGCCAAACAAGTCACTCAGCTGAGTGCGCTCCTAATATAATGGCAGTTGACATTGGACATACACGTCAACATATATGCCTAACTTGGAGTCAGGCCAAAAGGGAAACATTGAAGGAGAGGGTTTCGGTCCGGTGCTGTGGATTGAATTCGGCGTAGCTCAGTGGTCAGAGCGCTCGGTACGTAGAACCAAGAACCGGGGTTCGATCCTCGGCGCCGGAGCGAATTTTTCTCCTCAAATATTAAGCTTAATTGTCTTGGCTAAGGCTAAGAGATCGACGAGCACTGCATTCTCTTATTCTCTTATTTAAAATTCTGCTCACCGCCACCCCAATCTATTTGGCTTCTCGTTTTCAAAATTTATCCGCATATCATCAGCTAAGTACCAGGTCTCGTCATAACAATTTACTCATTATACCCTACCACAAGACATCATTATATTCTTCATCCTATACAGTTTCAGTTGCTAGAAATTGGAACTCGCTTCCGAGTGATATAAGGGGTTGTTGGAAAATAACTTCATTTAGGTCAAAATTACAGAAATTCTTGCTTAACAGATTAATTACTGATTAATATTTGTTAGTTATAATGAAACTAACATCTGTCAATTCTTATTATTACCATTAATTTTTCTAAATAGAATACAAAACCTCTAATGGCAAAATTTCATTACATTAATATTCTTATTATATAAATATATTTTAGATTGATATTTTTTCTCCCTATAACATAGTTCTAGTAAACTTATATTAAATTAATTCTCATCATTTTACTAGCTATCTCAACTTAATTATAATTGATTGAATTAAATTAGCTCATAAATTAAGTTATTACTTTATCTTATAGGTTTATCTAAATTTAAATAAACATGTACTAGTCGTTAAAACTTAGCTGAAGAATATTGCTGGAGAATCTTTTAGGTGTAGTGTAAATATTCGTAATTTAAATATGTATTGTATTGATTAAGGCTGGTTGAGTGGAAGAGAATGCCTTATGGCCTTACCTCTGCCAGTGAAAATAAAACATTCTATTCTATTCTATTCTATTCTATTCTATTCTATTCTGTTCTAATTTCCGTTTATTTACTATCATTTAATATTCGGCAGATTATGTCACTGAGTTGTGAAGTTTAAAGTATTGCTAGTAATAATTATAGGTATTTACAGGGACTGTTTTAAAAGTTCATAGATTCACTTTCCTCTTCAGAGTCAGGGGTTGGTAATGGCATGGTGACCTTTTCGAAGTAAATTCATTGAGGAGCTGTACATTTCTACAAAGCTCAACGCACTTCTTAACCACATGCTGCACACTCTTTTTTTTATTTTATTTGGTTATTTTACGACGATGTATCAACATCTAGATTATTTAACGTCTGAATGAAATGAAGGTGATAATGCCGGTGAAATGAGTCCGGGGTCCAACACTGAAAGTTACTCAGCATTTGCTCGTATTGGGTTGAGGGAAAACTCCGGAAAAAATCTCAACCAGGTAACTTGCCCCGACCGGGATTCGAACCCGGGCCACCTGATTTCACGGCCATTCGCGCTGACCGTTACTCCACAGTTGTGGACTACACACTCTTTCTGGAAGCATCAACAGATAATTAAACAGGCAGTTTTCACATCTTGATCTCTCGCAAACTTCTTGTCTAAGTCAGTTTTTCGGAAAATTAAACCTTGGACCCAGATAGTGTTAACACGACTGCTTCGGACACAGTCTTGCAAAAAAACAACTTTGTCCTCTTCCCTTCAGCGAATCACCGATCTCACTTAATATAATAATAATAATAATAATAATAATAATAATAATAATAATGATAATGATAATAATAATAAGAAGAAGAATAATTTATTTAACATCACGGCCTTCTCTAACATTCAATCAGGAGTAAAACAGCGATACAAAAAAACACTACAAATTTACAAAGCAAAGTACAATACAATTTTACACAAAAACTGAAGTAGATAATCATAATATAATGTAAACAGCAAATCAGTAGAAATCAGACATAATTATATAACATATAGAAACAAAGGAAAATGCATAATAAAATGTGAACAGTAGGTCAAAATAAATTAGACATACAAAGTATAAAAATATGAGACAATAATAATACCAATAATAATAATAATAATAATAATAATAATAATAATAATGATAATAATAATAATAATAATAATAATAATAATGGTTTATTTAACCTGGCAGAGTTAAGGTCATACGATCTTATCTAACACTCAACCAGGAGTAAATCTGCGATACAAAAAAAACTACAAATTTACAAAGTAAAGTACACTATAATTTTACACACAAAACTGAAGTAGATAATCATAACATAATGTAAACAGCAAGTCAGTGTAAATCAGACATAATATATAACATATAGAAACAAAGGAAAATGCATAATAAAATGTAAACAATAGGTCCAAATAAATGAGACATGCAAAGTGTAAATTGATAATAATATTGATAATAATAATAATAATAATAATAATAATAATAATAATAATAATAATAATAACAATAATTATAATAATAGTAATAATAATAACAATAATAATGTTGATAACAATCATAATAATAATATTGATGATAATACTAATAATAATAATAATAATAATAATAATGGTTTATTTAACCTGGCAGAATTAAGCCCATACAGCCTTCTCTAACACTCAACCACGAGCAAAACTGCGATACAAAAAACACTGCAAATTTACCAAGTAAAGTACACTATAATTTTGCACACAAAACTGAAGTAGCCTAGATTATCATAATACAATGTAAACAGCAAGTCAGTAGAAATGTTTAAATCTATTTTTTTTTCATTCTGTTAACATAAAAGGACATCAATAAACTGGTTCTGAAATAAGATAAATCACAATAAATAATTCATACAGTTCTCATAGCACCGAGTTGAATGGAAATCTTTTCAATGTGAATTAAATTCTTAATTAAAATATTTTTAATCTGTATTAAATATTACGCTTTCTAGTTGTATTCGGCGCAAGGCCTATTGAACGTCATGTTATCAGAGAGGTTTTAAAGCTGAGTATAATAATGAAAGCTAGTTGTGGCCAAAATATTAGTCAAAGTTTCATTCAAATTCAATATTTCAATAGCAAATCCTCTACAGCAGTAATATCCAATTAGATGCTCAGTGACGTCACAAATCTCTTCTCTCGTTTTCATTAAACGGGCACTGCAAAACTCGACAGCAACGATCCGACAATAACTTGTTTTTTATATTAATTTGTATAACGAGTAGGTAACCCAACTCGTCCTTAGACCAACCCCCTCCATGCGTCGCCAGTTGTCGTTAAGGGAATGCTATGGAATGATGACGAAATGGAGAAATGTTGAAGGAATGATGTAATGCCTAATATGGGGAACGGGAGAACCACGAGAAAATCTCCAGCTGTGACCTTGCTTGCCACAAGTGTCACTATGCATTTTTCAACGAATAATCCCAGGCCTGGCCGGGACTCGAACCCGGGTCGCCTGCGTGAGAGACAGAAGGTCTAACCACTCAGCCACCGCAGGAGTTTAGCCTATTATTATTATTATTATCATTATCATTATTATTAATTATTATTATTATTATTTGCATAATTCCAGTCTAGCTGATTTATACCAAAATGGTCGTTCTGTAACATACAGTGAGAATCTTTCAAAACTATCGGTTTGCAAGTTGTATCCTTAGCAACGCGATGCCTCGCAACCGTCAACATCTCCTTCCGTGGACTCACGGCACTTCACCGGCATTTCCCTATATTTCCCTCTGAGCTGTCTGGAGCTTGTGGGCAGATTAATCATGAATCACACTCCATTCGGAGTAATGTAGTAGTGTGTTGTGTTGTGTTGTGTTGTGCAATGTTCAAATATTCACTGCGTCTTCATATATACAGAACGAGGTACTGCTTGATTCCGTATCTCAAGTCACACTAATGCAACAGGTCCTGACTCATACCGCGGCTTCGCGCCTAGGACACTAAAGGCGGCTATTTTCGCCGCGTACCCTCCTATCCCTCACGCATTTGGTCAAACCGGTTTACACGTTATTAAGAAGCGACTATAACTATAAATAAATCATTAACGTAGTTCTTATAGTTTCCGAGCAGAAAGCAGTTTCAAGTTTTTGAACTTTCAGCTACTCAGAGAAAGACATAGATCTACGTCAAAACAGTTGTCCGTGCATACGCTGCGTCTCGCTGCGACATTGCAATACGCCAAGCTGTATGCAGTTACTATGCAGCGACGAAAGCGTGATGCTGCAATCTCGTGCGCGTGGGTTCGATTTTCGCTTGGGTTCATTACCTGATTGGTTTTTTTCCGAGATTTTCCCCAACAGTAACGCGAATGTCAGGAAAATTCTCGGTCTCATCTCGCCAAATAACATCTCGCTAGCATGAATCCCAGTGACGCTAATTAACCTAATAGTAGATACATGTCATTAAATAACAAAGTAAAAAAAAATATATATATATATATATATATATATATAAAGGGAATGTCGGGGAAACTCATAAAATGCATAATAAAATATATAAAGGAATGTCGAAAAACTCATAAAATATATAATAAAATATATAAAGGGAATGTCGGGAAACTCATAAAATGCATAACAAAATGTATAAAGGGAATGTCGGGAAACTCATAAAATGTATAATAAAATATAAAGGGAATGTCGGAAAATTCATAAAATGCATAATAAAATGTATAAAGGCAATGTCGGGAAACTCATATAATACATAATAAAATATATAAAGGTAATGTCGGGAAACTCATAAAATACATTATAAAATGTATAAAAGGAATGTCGGGAAACTCATACAATGCATAATAAAATATGTAAAGGAAATGTCGGGAAACTCATAAAATACATAATAAAATGTATAAAGGGAATGTCGAGAAACTCATAAAATACATAATAAAATGTATAAAGGGAATGTCGGAAAACTCATAAAATACATAATAAAATATATAAAGGGATGTCGGGAAACTCATAAAATGCATAATAAAATATATAAAGGGAATGTCGGGAAACTCATAAAATGCATAATAAAATATATAAAGGGAAAGTCGGAAAACTCATAAAATTCATAATAAAATATATAAAGGGATGTCGGGAAACTCATAAAATGCATAGGCTAATGAAATACATAAAAGGAATGTCGGGAAACTCATAAAATTCGTAATAAAATATATGAAGGGAAAGTCGAGAAACTCATAAAATGCATAATAAAATATATAAAGGGAATGTCGGGAAACTCATAAAATGCATAATAAAATATAGAAAGGGAATGTCGGGAAACTCATAAAATGCATAATAAAATATATAAAGGGAAAGTCGGAAAACTCATAAAATTCATAATAAAATATATAAAGGGATGTCGGGAAACTCATAAAATACATAATAAAATGTATAAAGGGAATGTCGGGAAACTCATAAAATGCATAATAAAATATATAAAGGGAATGTCGGGAAACTCATAAAATGCATAATAAAATATATAAAGGGAATGTCGGGAAACTCATAAAATACATAATAAAATGTATAAAGGGAATGTCGGGAAACTCATAAAATACATAATAAAATATATAAAGGGAATGTCGGGAAACTCATAAAATCCATAATAAAATATATAAAGGGAATGTCGGGAAACTCATAAAATGCATAATAAAATATATAAAGGGAATGTCGGGAAACTCATAAAATACATAATAAAATGTATAAAGGGAATGTCGGGAAACTCATAAAATGCATAATAAAATATATAAAGGGAATGTCGGGAAACTCATAAAATACATAATAAAATATATAAAGGGAATGTCGGGAAACTCATAAAATACATAATAAAATATATAAAGGGAATGTCGGGAAACTCATAAAATGCATAATAAAATATATAAAGGGAATGTCGGGAAACTCATAAAATGCATAATAAAATATATAAAGGGAATGTCGGGAAACTCATAAAATGCATAATAAAATATAGAAAGGGAATGTCGGGAAACTCATAAAATGCATAATAAAATATATAAAGGGAAAGTCGGAAAACTCATAAAATTCATAATAAAATATATAAAGGGATGTCGGGAAACTCATAAAATACATAATAAAATGTATAAAGGGAATGTCGGGAAACTCATAAAATGCATAATAAAATATATAAAGGGAATGTCGGGAAACTCATAAAATGCATAATAAAATATATAAAGGGAATGTCGGGAAACTCATAAAATGCATAATAAAATATATAAAGGGAATGTTGGGAAACTCATAAAATGCATAATAAAATATATAAAGGGAATGTCGGGAAACTCATAAAATCCATAATAAAATATATAAAGGGAATGTCGGGAAACTCATAAATTGCATAATAAAATATAGAAAGGGAATGTCGGGAAACTCATAAAATGCATAATAAAATATATAAAGGGAAAGTCGGAAAACTCATAAAATTCATAATAAAATATATAAAGGGATGTCGGGAAACTCATAAAATACATAATAAAATGTATAAAGGGAATGTCGGGAAACTCATAAAATGCATAATAAAATATATAAAGGGAATGTCGGGAAACTCATAAAATTCATAATAAAATATCTAAAGGGAATGTCGGGAAACTCATAAAATGCATAATAAAATATAGCCTACGACAGCTTCGTGACATTTGACTGTTGCAGGAGAGCTTTCTGCTGCCCGTGCCCAGCTTCAGCACAAGCAACATGGCGCGTCCGGTGAGTCCCCTCGCAGAAGAAACGGAGGCAGGCAGTGAGGAAGGCGACGCCGATGCCGGAGGAAGCGGAAGTGGCAGTGGCAGCGGCAGTGGAGGCGGCGGCAGCGGCAGCGCTTGGAGGCGGGCAGGCACGTTCTCGGGGACGACGTCGACGTCGTCGTCAGGTATACGAGGGATGCAAGGCGGCCAGCTCAAGAACTCGAGCAGCCTGCTGAGGAAATGCTACCCGTCTAGCTCCACGCAGGTGCCTTTCCTACCGGCCGGGCGCCTGGAAGACTGCCTCCCGCCTTGCTACCACGGCGCCAAAACCATGGCCAAGCTCATCAAGGTGAGTCTTTGCATTCTGCTATGTCATACCTTGACTTTCTTTGTCTGGATTTTAAATTAGAGCCTGGCTTACGTCAGCTAATAGATTTGGTAGTGCCTCTCCCTTACTGTGTTAAGCAGTATTAACCAGCTTATTGAGAAACGTCGTAAATTGAGGTACCAATAAAATCTTAGACTTTCTTGATATTTCGCGAGATTTTTGGTTATTTGTAGTGTGTTAAGGAACATTAGAACTGAGTTTTGAAATTTTTACAATTTTAATCCGATTTATTTAATTTGTCAGTTGTTTGTTAGATGCAATATAAGATCTGTGCAAATGTTTATCTCCGTCTGACTTCCAGTTTCGAAGTTAATTTTATTTTAATTGTGCAAATTAGCGATATAATCAAAATTATCCATGCGCATTACTTTAAAATAAAGCAAGTTCGTGATTTTTAATACGGACCGAGATTCACGGGCAAAGTTATAACATAGAGAAACTCATTATATCTAGTTTAGTTTGGACATAATACATTTTTGAAAATCATACATTCATTTATTCACATTTTTTTATTTACATAATAATTTTTAGCTTCCAATTTTCAAGATAGCTACTTAAAATATCTCAGCGTTAGATTTCAGATACAGTTGAATCCCTCTTAATCGGCACCAAATGGACCAGGCTACTTCCGAATACGAGATTTTGCCGGTCATTGAATAAATACTTATATATACAAAAAAAAAAAGTTCGTATTTCATGGTGCCAAATGTTAAAACTGCAACCATATGAAGCTTATTTCTCGATCACTTGCTCATAACTAAATAAACATAAAAACTATGTGGATTTTCTTTATTAAAACACATCACACAACACAAATAATACAATAATTCTAGGTTCGAATATTCACTGAAAACGAAAGTTCGTGCGAACTTTCTAATGTGGCAAAATTGATGGCCCAGACTGGCAATGCGGCAGATTTAAACTTTTTTTTTTGTCAAACAAAAGTGCCGTTGTTTGGGTATTGCCGTTTACGAGGGATTTTACTGTAATATATACATGGACTCGTACGTATATTTTCATTCAGTGTTTTGAACATCGAAAATGTAGTTTCGAGAAAATGGCAAATTTCTGAAAAGAAATTCAATACCGGTACTCACTTTCGGAACAGGTCAATATGAAAATCGTTCATGGAGCTCAAAGAAGACATGGAGGCAAAACCCATTTAATATCAAATTCCTAAGATCCCAGGGATTATTTTCGTACAAAAAAAAAACGAAAAAAAAACTACAGTATATTTTGACCTTTTTTTTTTTGGGTAAAAACTCTGATGTACAGTTAACCTAATATGTCAGATCTACATATTAATTTCACTGTGAGTAGAGAGAGTAAATTTTAGCAGCTCAGAATTAACAATTTCGCACTTTAAAAATCAAATTTAACATTTTATAGTAGTTTTAATATTACAATTTAGCATTTTGTAGCGTTTTGGGAAGGAACACTTTTCATAAAAAGTTTGGTTGTAGAAATTCAATGTCATCAATGTATTAACAAGTGCATTTTTCACATTTTCCAGTTAAAATACTTGAAAATAATAAATGAAGGAACATTATAAAATTACGTGAAATTGTGAACATTAAGAAACATGCCAAAAAATAAGTCTGATTTTATCCCAAATCATCTTTTACTCAGTCGTAGTAGTCCGCTGCCACATACGACTTCTATGAGTCAACACTGGGTCTAAAGAGATCGCATAGGCACACAATATTCTACCACCAACAACAGACAAATCGGTCGAAAATTAGAGATAACGATAGAGATAACAACAAAGAGGGTATCATGTATATCGCATTGCTTTGCTAATAATACTGTAAATGGATACATGGAGGGGTAACCAAACTATTTTAAAAACTGCAAGAACTTGTATGTGACAAGGTCTTTACATAGATTCTGATTTTTAAACACAGAAATGCCTCACAAAATGTAAGTTCGCTCTTATTTCGCAGAACCACATGTATTTCGAATTTTGTACTTCATTTCTCATTTCATCGCGGATTATAAAACTACAGTATTACACTTAACATGCTTTTAAACATAAAATTACTTAAAGTTACTGCGTTTGGACACATTTCGCATTTTCGTAATTGCGAAAATGTACCATCTCTATATGAGGAAAAACAGGGAAAAGATGCAACCTGTCTCTTGGATCTAGGATTGCCAACTTATCTTGAAGAAAGTACGGGAGACTAAGAAATCGACCGATTTTCACATAGAAAATTGACAAATCTTTCGGTTCAGTTACTAAAAAACAACTTTATTCTACACTTCTGCAGCTAGGCTTAAATTAAGAGTAGGCTATTTAGAGACAGATTTTGTCTCGCGTAATAGTTGAATTAGATTACAGTTTGCAGCTCTGATTTGGTTAGATGTGTCGTGCTCTTGTTTCGAACATCTGTCCAATTATTGTTCATGAAATAAAACACCCTCTTTTATGAACATTAATACCTGTGTGCATAGAACAAAACTCGCCAGTTTTTCAAGTTTATAACATTAACATGGTGTGATTTTAAACTGAGCACTGAAACACATTTCTGGCAAGAATTACTTTCTAAAGAAGCTGCACATTTAATGTCCACCTTGAACAACAAAATTCATTATACAAATCATTATCATACAGGGCAAAACCAAATGTTCAGTATAAAAATGATTATATTATGAAAAAATAACGGAGAAAATTCCTCGAAAGGAAGATTAATACGAGAGCCGGGAATCTGTTAAAAATTTGGGGCAAATACGGGAGATCCCGAGAAATACGGAAGTGTTGGCAACCCTACTTGGATCTTTTATAAAGAGGTAGAGTAGTGGCAAAAAAAAAAGTCGGACCGACGCTTTTAACTAATTTCAGAGCCTTGTTCACTCCAGAGCACGATAGACTGGTAACTAAGACTTTCGTTGTGCGAATCCTGCCTGGGAAGGAAACTTCTTTTTTGTTCCTTATTCAAATTTATTCCCAATACTTTTCGATTGCTGGTAAAATTCATGTTCTGGGAATAATAAGTTAATTAAGTAGTAAAATATCGCTGCATTCTAAAAGTATTGGGAATAAATTTGAATAAGGAACAAAAGAAAGTTTCCTTCCCAGTCACGATTCGAACCACGAAAGTCTTAGTTACCAATCTATAGGGCTCTGGAGTGAACAAGGCTCTGAAATCAGCTACAAGGGTCGGTCCGGCTTTTTTTTTTTTTTTGCCACTACTGTACATTTCAGTATTGGATCAAGACACCTTAGTCTGGGAAGTAGCTCTTGGTAACGGACCCAACATACAGCTGCTGGGTTTTCTTTTAAGTCCCATACCATAGCGTCTTGGCCTAAGTTTCCATATATCTTTGAACAACGATAAGGAACGATACCGGAAGTAGCAGTGCTATATCAGAGAGAATAGAATCATGCGCTTACATTGAGAGGTTCGCGTTGGAGGAATGATAAAAGCATCGATGAACAATAACAGCGATAAAAAAAAAAGAAAATTGTAATTTTCTTTGCTGTTATGACCGCAAAATAAACATGTTATGATTTTGTACATCGCTCTAGTTGATTTATAAGTAGACCTACTGTATTCATTATTATAGGCCTACTGGCGGTATATATTGATAATTTGCATTGAAAATGGATATTGGCAAATTAATCAGCTGTGTAGTTTATTAGCGATCCGTTATAGCACTAAAAGAAGCAAATTTAATCTCTAGATAAGCTTTGGGATGAATTGACACTCATAAAAGATTCAACACAGATTATTTACTTCCTTCTCTGATAATGAACCCGAAATATAGCTCTGAAACTTTGGATGTGACTACATTTACATGATGAAAATACCTTTTTTAAATATAAACAAAACCACTTACCACGTAGTGAATACAACTTGTCAACATTCTTAACTTTTATTTTCTTTCGTGTTATCTGTGTCATTATTCATATTGTTATTAATATTAACATGTCCTTCTGTAAATAAAGTTAAGTAGTTACTTACTTACTTACAAATGGCTTTTAAGGAACCTAGAGGTTCATTGCCGCCCTCACATAAGCCCGCCACCGGTCCCTATCCCGTAATCCACTCTCTAGCATCATATCCCAGCTTCCTCAAATCAATTTTATTATTAAACTCCCATCTACGTCTCGGCCTCCCGAAGGGTCTTTTCCCCTTCTGCCTCCCAACTAACACTCTATATCCATTTCTGCATTTGCTCATACGTGCTACATGCCCTACTCATCTCAAACGTCTGGATTTAATATTCCTAATTATGTCAGGTGAAGAATACAATGCGTGCAGTTCTGCGTTGTGTAACTTTCTCCATTCTCCTGTAACTTCATCCCTCTTAGCCACAAATATTTTCCTAAGAACCTTATTCTCAAACACTCTTAATCTCTGTTCCTCTCTCAAAGTGAGAGTCCAAGTTTCACAACCATACAGAACAACCGGTAATATAACTGTATTATAAATCCTAACTTTCAGATTTTTTGACAGCAGACAAAAGCTTCTCAACCGAATAATAATAGGCATTTCCCATAGTTATTCTGCGTTTAGTTTCGTCCCGAGTATCATTTATATTTGTTACTGTTGCTCCAAGATATTTGAATTTTTTTTGTCGGCCTGGTTGACGAGTTGGTATAGCGCTAGCCTTCTATGCCCAAGGTTGCGGGTTCGATCCCGGACCAGGTCGATGGCATTTAAGTGTGCTTAAATGCGACAGGCTCATGTCAGTAGATTTACTGGCATGTGAAAGAACTCCTGCGGGACAAAATTCCGGCACATCCGGCGACGCTGATATAACCTCTACAGTTGCGAGCGTCGTTAAATAAAACATAACTTTAACTTATTTGAATTTTTCCAACTCTTCGCAGGATAAATCTCTAATTGTTATGTTTCCATTCGTACAATATTCTGGTCACGAGACATAATCATATACTTTGCTTTTTCGGGATTAAATAATGTATTTAATTTTAGGTACATAAACATTAAAGAGTAAATGCGATAAAACTACAAATAAGACACATGGGAAGATGACCTGCTATTTCTCTGTACTCTGTACTCAGAAAAACAGTGAAATTGTGTTATTTAAAGGCCCATTAATGCATTGGCTTGCACGTTCATAAATGTATACCACTGCTGTCAGCTTCTGATGTTACAAAAGCAATGTGTCTTAATGCAGTCGTTCAGAAATGAGTATACGGGCATCCCAATATGATTGTGTAAGCTGCTTCTACTTTCCGAAGCAGCTGCACATGGATAACATTCTTTCCAGCTCCAAGCGTGATTGTATTGCGCTCGTATGCTACTGTTTGGTGCCCATCTGGGTCGGTATACAACGATATATTTGCAGCATAGAACATTTGCATCGCTTGTGAGAAGGCATATATATAATATCAGCTGATAGAAATGAATGTCCTTGGAACAAATCCAATTCGGTTTACTTTTTTTGAATGAGGGAAGGTCACCGAATACAACGTGCTATAAATACAGTCGGAGATGAATCGCTGTTAGGAGAACGGTTTGTTTGCATGTCTGTCATTGTTTGAAAGACAGACATCGTATCACTGAAGCTATAACATTCCTCTACAGAGTTTCAAGATATAAACTACGTACATTCAATTAAATTTTAAGTTATCGTTATGTTGTGTATTTTGTCCTATTTGATGTGGCATAATTAGATCCGTGTAACTCTGCAGGGGTCCGGATCATTTATCACGAATTAGTCGTCACGTATTCGATTCGTCATAGTATTATAGACGGGCCATTCGAAATTAGTGCCAATATTTTAATTATGAAAAAAAATCATTTACTTATATACAGTATAGTCTTGGTAATTCGAGTTAATGTGGACCAAGACTACCTCGGATAAGCAAAAATTCTGATAAAGCAGATGGTTACTTAAAAACTGTGTTCTGATTAGAAATTAGACGACTGGATAATACCCACGGCAGAGCAATGTCGATAGTCGACGTTACTCGCTGGGCACTAGTCACCAGGCCGTACCGAGCCGTGCCAAACAAAACATAATCGAAATGGTGGTAGTAAAATTCGCGACTATATTCTTAAATAATTCACTGCATTAGTCAAGTGCAAGACTTCTGGCTTCTGTTGCATTCAAACAATTATAAAATACGATAATTTGGTCCAGGGAGCATCCGTTTTTGATGCAAAGATAATTTGTTTGGCTTGTTTCTTAAATAAAATTACGAAATGGCGTTCCTGTGCTTAACATTTAATAAAAAAAAAAGAAATATAGCAAAACTGTTTTGTCTCGAGACTCTCATCTAAGTCACGTAATAAGTCACGTAATCTACTTCAATATATTTGTGCAAATATATCTTATATCAGTAATGTTCAGAACGAAGGAGGTAGAGAGAGAAAAGAAACAAATTTCTCCCTACAACGACGCCACACACCAACATCGTGTTCTTATGTTAGCGAGATTGTGTATTTACTTAAATTTGGTGCTAAACGTAACGGCACGGTTCAAAGATACCGTGGGAATTCTCCAGTTTAGCAGACAAACTCTTTACTTAATAGACTAAGGCCCGGTTTTATAAATACGGTTAATCTAAAGATTATGTTAAACCTAAGTTAAACCTAACCGTGAGTTTAACTCGACGTACCGTATTATAGAGACTCGGTTAAGTTAAACCGTAGTGGAATACGATTGGTATTACTGCTAAGAAAGAAAAGAAGATCATCGCAACTATTTAATTATATTATTGATTTAAAATAGCCGACGCTCGTGCAGAATCTTCATTAAGAAACATCTTTGTTTTTCGATATCAGAGAGAGTATTATAAAAAACCTATAGAGGACCAATACCGCGTACTTCAGTATGCTTGTCAGACTTAACCTCAAATAGTTTCTTAACGCTGGCTACCAACGTTACACTCCCAAACACAATGCAACCAAACTAAACCTTGCATGATCATCCGCGATGTAACTCCATACAGAATCAACTGAGTAATGAAGTAATAATATTAGTGTGCGTATTTTATGTGTTGTCTAGAATATTTATGAAGTAATATTAATAGTCTGTTTCTAAATCAGGTCCCATAGTAAATTTTACCAGGAGACTGTCTGCCACACGCAGTACAATGCGCAATAGGTTTATAGTAGATTTACGGACACCTCCATCGTTTTCAGTATGCCTACTACCAGAGGAAAAATAGCGCAGCGTAACTAGTAATTTTATTTTATTGGGTTATTTTATGACGCTGTATCAACATCTAGGTTACTTAGCGTCTGAATGAAATGAAAGTGATAATGCCGGTGAAATGAGTCCGGGGTCCAGCACCGAAAGTTACCCAGCAGCGTAAATAGTAACTGATGAGAGATTCAACAGAATGTTTTCAAAAATAAAAAAGAAATCATTTATCTTTTCAAATAATCTTTCAATTCAAACCCTAAAACACATATTTTTGCACTTTGCTCGTTTTTCTGTTGCATGTTGTATCCGAGTTTCAATTTTTCGAAACAAGGTTAGGACTGTACGCCTAATTCTGAAGGTTAGGACTGTCTGCTTCGAAAGCCTCAATCTGTTTTAAAACTTAGGTTCATTTATGTGTATTTCAAAGTGGTGCACTCTATTTCGAAAAATTCTTGGCCGCCGTGTAATATTAATCACTCACATATAGTCACTCATAAGTTCTTGGAAAACATTTTCAATATCCATGTCTATTGCGGGAACCGCAATCTTGCACTGTTGAGCCTTAAACTGCAATTTAAACGGCAAAAAACTGCCGATCAAGTTAAACTCAAGTTAACTCAAGATTAACTGGTAGGTAAGGTTTATAATACGAATCAGAACGAAAAACTTCAGTTTAAGCTGAACGTAAGGTTTAAACGGTCAGTATTATAAACGCCGTTTAAACCTTACGTTCAGTTTAAACTGAAGTTTTTCGTTCTGCTTCGTAATATAAACCTTAACTACCAGTTAATCTTGAGTTAACTTGCGTTTAACGTGATCGGCAGTCCTCGGCCGTTTAAAGTGCAGTTCAATGCTCAACAGTGTAAGATGGCGGTTCCCGCAATACACATGGATATTGCAGGTGTTTTATAGAACTTTTGAGTGACGATAAGTGAGTGATCATTATTAGCCTACTGAACGACCACGGCGGCCAAGAATTTTTTCTAAATAGAGTGCACCACTTTGAAATATAAATGAATATAAGTTTTAAAACAGATTGAGGCTTTCGAAGCAGACAGTCCTAACCTTCAGAACTAGGCTTTATAGTCCTAACTTTGTTTCGAAAATTTGAAACTCGAATACAACTTGCAACAGAAAAATGAGAAAGTGTAAAAATATGTGTTTTAGGGATTCAATTTAAAGGTTATTTGAAAAGATAAATGATTTCTTTTTTATTTTTGAAAACATTCTGTTGAATCTCTGCATCAATCACTAGTTGCGCTGGGTTATTTTTCCTCTGGCATACTGAAAACAATGGAAGATTTCGGAGATATCCTTAAATCTACTATAAACCTATTGAACATTGTACTGTGTGTGGCAGACAGTCTGCTGATAAAATTTACTATGGGGCCTGATTTATAAACACACTAATAATATTACCTAATTTTACTAGACTCGTAAAAATAATTTTATTGTTTCACTGAATTCTGTTTCATAAATATTCTAGACAACACATAAAATACACACACTAATATTATTACTTCATTGTTCAGTTGATTCTGTATGGAGATACGTCGCGGATGGTCATGCAAGGTTTAGTTTGGTTGCATTGTGTTTGGGAGTATAACGTTGGTAGCCAGCGTTAAGAAACTATTTGAGGTTAACTCTGACAAGCACATTGAAGTACGCGGTATTGGTCCTCTAATAGGTTTTTTTATGATACTCTCTCTGATATCGAAGAACAAAGATGTTTCTTAATGAAGATTCTCCACGAGCGTCGGCTATTTTAAATAAATAATGTAATTAAACAGCTGCGATCGTCTACTTTTCTTTCCTAACAGTAATACCAATCGTATTCCACTACGGTTTAACTTGGACGAAAGTCTGTAATACGGCACATTGAGTTAAATTCACAGTTAGGTTTAACATAATCTTTAGATTAATCGTATTTATAAAACCGGGCCTAAATAGGATGAACAAATCCGGTTAATATGAACCCTAGGGTTGCTATTCATAGACATTTCGCAGCACGCGCTACGAGCGTACTAAGCTAGCCCCGGCTATCCACTGGTTACTAGTACAGAATTCAAATCATATCCTATCGCTAACACTGGTTTATGAACACGAAAAACGCTGATCATCCACCGGAAGCCCGCGCTAAAAATGTCGATGAATACGAGCCTCTATGTTTAAAAATAGAGTACGTTTAGATTAAAAAAAAAACAACTAATATGCAATACTGTACAGTATTTACAGTATTTTTTTTTTGTACAGGGCTCAGATGATAACACGGAACGTCGGTTAATCGAGACTCTACTGTACTTAAAAAATAATCTCTTCCAGTATCACGTATTCGTCGGCACAGCTCTGGAAGGCGACGTCATCCACAGCGTCATTTTACTTTAAGCTTCTAATTGACTGTTCTACAGCTGTTATAATGGCCTGTATATTTCTAAAGAGTATCCCTCTCAGTCATTCTTTCATCTTAGGAAAAAGGTCGTAGTTACAGGAACTCATATCCGGAGAAAACGGAGGACGCTCCAGAATTTCCCAGTTCCACCTGTCAAGTAAATTAACCCCTTGAGCAGCCACGTAATGAGTACCATCGTGGATCACAATGGAAGGGGATTTAAGAGATTTCTATACTTCCGGCACATTACTGGTCGTAAATGGTGTTCCAAAAATTATAGATTTTCAGCATCCATGAGCATTGCAATTGAAATAGAATAAGTGATTAATCCACCTTCATAATCATAAGAACATTAAACATAACTTTAAATGGACTCACCTCTTGTCTACATTTTTTTTGGCCTTAGGGCATTGCAGATAATATTATTATTATAGTATTATTACAGTCACTACGTATAAACTTAGATGATTATCTTATAATTTACAGATAACACGTATCAGGCACCACTCCATCTCATACTGCGAGCTTATTTTTCTCACTTCTAGGAGAGCTGATTACTTGCAATGTTGTTACTTATAGCCGCGTCGCTGTATGAGGCAAGGTCATTTGAAGGGTTCAGAGCCATAGTGGGCCAAGCGCCATTTATTAAAAACGGAGAAAACAAGAGTTCAAATTAAGTAATTACCATAATTTAACGAAACATATAGCAAGTAATATAAAGTATGCACATTAAGATTAAATGATATGTCAATCTCCATTAAATTATGGTGTTTACTTAACTTTAACCCTTGCTTTCTCCGTTTTTAATAAATGGCGCTTGGCCCGCTATGGCTCTGAACCCTTCATTTATGAAAACTAGAAAAAGTAGGGGACCTAATATTAGTGTCTGATGTCATATAAATTTTTCTCGGTTAAGACAGTTCCCCTGTTGCCGAAAATAATCCACAAGATCATGAATGTTTGGAGACTTGGAACGTTTACTGTAGGGAACTTTTCAGATATATTCGAACCTGACGACCTAAATACCTTAAAATGCTCATTATTCAATACTATATGTGTGCCATTTTAAGCTATTAATTAATGTTTCGAATGCTGTAGAGGTGCAGGTACGCAATACGACTCAGACCGACTATTTCCACCAGCCTGTCTGTCTGTTACAAACATATTACTAAATTTTAATACAAAATCCCTAGGCCCATAATTGAAACAGAAGAATATTTTCATAAAATTAATGTACATGAGTGAGCACGCATTCACACACGCAAAACAGTTGAAGTGTGTGCTAGACAGTTTGGTGTCAATCAATTTAATCTCAATAATTCTGTTTGTGTGTAGGCCGAATAATGGCACCTGTAAACACAAAATTGAATACTGTTTTGATTATCCATATTAGTGGGTGGAATATCATTTCTCGACCATGAAAATGCAGATAAAATCGCTGCCCCATATTGGAAGGGATGATTAGATTTGCATAAATATACAAGCTCGAATTTATGACTTCATCCCTCAAAACGGGTTTTGTTTTATGGACCCTGATTCCGGTAATATCGTCAAAGTTATTTGTGACTCTGTAAATAAATGTCATTGAATATTGGAACAATTACTTGTATTTCATAAACTTATTAGAGTAGAGTAATTCCGAACGGGGAAAAATATAAACAATAAGTAATATTATAAATGTTAAAACTGTGATATCCAATACGAATGACAGAACAGTGAAGAACATTTTTGGAAATAAATTCAATTACGTGTGGAACCAACTCAGTGTTTCATGAAGAATATGTGGCGAAGTATTTGCTTGTAGGTGAGAAAATAATGATAATTATGATGATGGTAATGATAATAATCTTCTTCTTCTTCTTCCCTTCAAGTATTAGGCCATATGGCCTGTTACGATCTTAAAGTTGAATTTTCAATCCAGCACTTCTTTGCACTATCGAGAGATCTGTTCCCGTTTGGACGATAGTGGAGCATGACTTTTGGGATTCTATCTAAACTGCATGCGATGCAGATGATTTATCCAGTTGTTCCGATAATGTTTTACGTGATTAATTACAGGTTCTAGTTGTAATTCTTCCATTACATCTGCATTGCTTTTGTGATCCCATTTCGTATATCCCGCTGTATATCTCATAAATTTCATTTCATTGGCCGTTATTCTGCTTTCGTCTTTCTTCCTCAATGTCCATACCTCACTGCCCTAAGAAAGTACAGGTCTCGCCAAGGTCTCGTATAGGCGAATTCTAGCATGATTTGTACTAGGGAAGGTTTCATAATGTTGTTAATTATTCCCATTGTTTTGATTATTTAGAAATTATCTGTGAAATGCCTACTTCATCGAAAAAAGATAATGTGTATCCGAGAAATATAAAATATTTACTCTTTCTAATATTTTTTAATCTAAACGTATGAGCCGTTCATAGCAAAAGTCGTGTAAGTCAGAATTTGGTAAAGAGATTTAAAGTAAAAATTCTGTAAAATACAGCGCAAAATAGCAATTAATATGTCCTTCTTGATATTCACTGACCACTAATAGTTCAAATAAATTGAATATTAATTGCTACTTTGAGCTGTATTTTACAGAATGTTTACTTTAACCCTCATTACCCATTTTTGAGTTACACCACTTTTGCTCTGAACGGCTCATATTTTGATAGGCTCAGGGTATTTTTCGCAGAAGGCCATAATTTTAGTTCTTTCTTTATTGATTTTCATATCATATTTAATTCCAGAGTTATTACAATTAAAAATTGAACGTTGTAATTCATTTTCTGAGGATGCCACCAGAGATAAATCGTCTGCAAAAAGTAATGAATCTAGTTGTAAATGTCTATTGAGTTGTATATATCCATGAGGTAATTGTTTCTATTCTCTAATTATTTTAGCCATATATATATATATATATATATATATATATATATATATATATATAATAAACAGCAACGGTGAAAGGCCGCAATAATAATAATAATCATCATCATCATCCTTGCATGTATTGGGCCTAGTGGCCCGTTACGGTCTCTTGCCAACGCTTGAACTGTCTGTTCAAGGATCTCTTGCCCACAGGATGGTAATTTAAAATTTAGCGTGGAATTCTAGAACGAGGCATTCTGATGACGTGATCTCCAGTTTTGTCTGTATTTCTTTAGGTATTCTGTAATCGGTTCAATCTGCAGTTCTTTCATAATGTCACAATTTTTAATGTGATCCATTCTCGTGTATCCCGCTGTACGATGCATAAATCTCATTTCTCCGCCATTAATCTTTGTGAATCAATATTACGAATCGTCCAAGCTTCACTACCAAAACAGAGTATAGGTCTGGCCAATGTTTTATAAATTCTGGTGCGCGTGTGTTTTTGTACTAAGGTTGGTTTGAATATCTGATTAATTATCCCCATTGCTCTGTTGAATTTAATAATTTTCTCATTCAAATCATTTTCTTCTTCATATGAAATTTGGTAACCAAGATAACTAAAATTTTTTTACTTGTTCGATGATCTTATTATTGATGCATATTTTGCTACGGACTGGTTCCTTTCCTAAAAAAGCCATCACTTTAGATTTGTCAGTTGAAATTTCCATATTGAAACTTTCTGCCATTTGATTAAAGTTGTAAACAAAAAGTTGTAAATTATCTTCTGAAGTTGCCATAAACACAATATCATCAGCAAATAATAAAGTACAGTATCTATTTGGGACAAACGACTTATCGGTATACTTCCATGTGGTTTCAATCTTCATTCCTAAATAATGTAATAATAATAATAATAATAATAATAATAATAATAATAATAATAATAATAATAATAATAATAACAATAATAATAATTACTTACTTACGTAGTGGCTTTTAAGGAACCCGGAGGTTCATTGCCGCCCTCACATAAGCCCGCCATTAGTCCCTATCCTGAGCAAGATTAATCCATTCTCTATCATCATATCCCACCTACCTCAAATCCATTTTAATATTATCCTCCCACCTACGTCTCGGTCTCCCTAAAGGTCTTTTTCCCTCCGGCCTCCCAACTAACACTCTATATGCATTTCTGGATTCGCCCATACGTGCTACATGCCCTGCCCATCTCAAACGTCTGGATTTAATGTTCCTAATTATGTCAGGTGAAGAATACAATGCGTGCAGTTCTGTGTTGTGTAACTTTCTCCATTCTCCTGTAACTTCATCCCTCTTAGCCCCAAATATTTTCCTAAGAATCTTATTCTCAAACACCCTTAATCTCTGTTCCTCTCTCAAAGTGAGAGTCCAAGTTTCACAACCATACAGAACAACCGGTAATATAACTGTTTCATAAGTTCTAACTTTCAGATTTTTTGACAGCAGACTAGATGATAAAAGCTTCTCAACCGAATGATAACATGCATTTTCTATATTTATTCTGCGTTTAATTTTCTCCCGAGTGTCATTTATATTTGTTACTTTTGCTCAAAGATATTTGAATTTTTCCACCTCTTCGAAAGATAAATCTCCAATTTTTATTTCTCCATTTCGTAGAATATTCTGGTCACGAGACATAATCTATACTTTGTCTTTTCGGGGTTTACTTCCAATCCTATATCTTTACTTTCTTCAAGTAAAATTTCCGTGTTTTCCCTAATCGTTTCTGGATTCTCTCCTAACATATTCATGTCATCCGCATAGACAAGAAGCTGATGTAACCCGTTCAATTCTATACCATCTGTGTTATCCTGAACTTTTCTAATGGCATATTCTAGAGCGAAGTTAAAAAGTAAAGGTGATAGTGCATCTCCTTGCTTTAGCCCGCAGTGAATTGGAAAAGCATCAGACAGAAGCTGGCATATACGGACTCTGTTGTAAGTTTCATTGAAATACATTTTAGTTAATCGAATTAGTTTCTTCGGAATACCAAATTCAATAAGAATGTTATACGAAACATCTCTTAACCGAGTCATATGCCTTTTTGAAATCTATAAATAACTGATGTACTGTACCCTTATACTCCCATTTTTCCTTCAATATCTGTCGAATACAAAAAATCTTATCAATAGTCGATCTATTACGCCTAAAAACCACACTGCTGAGTTTAGACACGCTTTGCTGAACTCAGAGCAAGGACGCAAAACTCAAGACTCCAAATGCCCTTACATTTCATATACTATTACTGATATAATTGATAAAACACTCACAATGAATTGATCCACATTTAAAACAAAAGAGTTATGAAATTTTTAGTAGTAAAAAATACAAGTTTAACATTAATTACAAGAACGGCAAAACGTTTCCGAGATCAGTCACAGGCAAATTCGGATTTGAGCTCTATTCAAAATCCAAAATTAAAATGTGTCTTAGTGAAACTTACAGCAGAGTCCGTATAGGTCAGTTTCTATCTGATGCTTTTCCAATTCACTGCGAGGGTTGGGCGAAGGGCTAACAACTCATCACCGTAAAAAACAGCTCGCTACGAAACCTAACAATAAGCCTCGGAATGTCTTATAATAATAATAATAATAATAATAATAATAATAATAATAATAATAATAATAATAATAATAATAATAGTGTTAGTTGGGAGACCGGAGGGAAAAGGACCTTTGGGGAGACCGAGACGTAGATGGGAGGATAATATTAAAATGGATTTGAGGGAGGTGGTATATGATGATAGGGACTGGATTAATCTTGCACAGGATAGGGACCGATGGCGGGCTTATGTGAGGGCGGCAATGAACCTTCGGGTTCCTTAAAAGCCATTTGTAAGTAAGTAATAATAATAATAATAATAATAATAATAATAATAGTAATAATAATAATAATAATAATAATAATAATAATAATAATAGTGTTAGTTGGGAGACCGGAGGGAAAAAGACCTTTGGGGAGACCGAGACATAGATGGGAGGATAATATTAAAATGGATTTGAGGGAGGTGGTATATGATGATAGGGACTGGATTAATCTTGCACAGGATAGGGACCGATGGCGGGCTTATGTGAGGGCGGCAATGAACCTTCGGGTTCCTTAAAAGCCATTTGTAAGTAAGTAAGTAATAATAATAATAATATACTTTCGTAATTTCTTGTTTGTAAAACGTCTGTTGAATAGTAACCGAATTTACCTGTGACTGATTTCGGAAACGTTTTGCCTTTTTTGTAATTTATGTTAAACTTGTATTTTTACTACTAAAATTGCATAACTCTTTTGTTTTAAATGTGAATCAATTCATTGCGAGTGTTTTATCAATTATATCAGTAATAGTACATGAAATGTAAGGTCATTTGCAGTCTTGAGTTTTGCGTCGTTGCTCCGAGTTCAGCAAAGCGTGTCTAAACTCGGCAGCGCGTTACTTGGCTGTATGAAGCACTCTCCTCCTCACTTGTCCCTGGCGCGCCCTGTCAAACCACCGGGTTCACATTACAAAGGCTTATATGTGATATGTTCCAATGAGGCATCCCATACAAATGAAACAACCACACAGCAGCATCCTGGTTTTCCACTCGAACACCTTGCTTTTGCACCGCGCCATGTCTCCAAGCGAAACTAAGGCTATTTGGATGTAGCAAAAGCAGCCGCTCCTCGCATATGGATGGATATAATAAGCTTACACTATACAGAACTGAGCACCCACGTTAAGGATTACGTGTGTGCATGTGTTGGCTTTAGCTACACAGGTTCTGTCCTTTTCATTACACATGGCGGAAAATCTTAAGTTCATTTAAGGGTGTGATTGGATAAAATGTTTAAACACGCTTTCATGGGAGTGGATATATTTCGAGCGTGTATTTTTTCCACCCTTTTCCTTTTTTTCGCAAAGGATAAACAAGGTCGCTTATTGCGCGATTTTTGTGAAGCTAATCAGTGTTAACTATCTGAAAGGCGAGTACGCTGTTTTCCAGGTTCGAGAATCATATTTAAAAATAATCAAAGCTTTGTTCATAGCCCCAATCCGTGAAGCGAATAACATCCCGCTGGCTATAAGATGTTGAACTTTATTCCAATTTCTTCATCGAGAGCACACCAATGACCATTCAGCCTTCAGATACGTATATTCCAACTGATGTCTTTACCTCAAGGCAGATCATCTTCCTATATCACAGTTCTGATGAATTTGTAACTAAAAATTGTTCTAAGTATTCCATTCCACACCACTCCCTCCGACAAAACATGTCAGTAGTATTGCTGTATTTTAATTTTATAAATAAATGTAACATACACTGTTTCTGTCCTCGACTCGCAACTCTGCGTGCTTTATTCTGCTTGATACTGCTTGCTGTTTCATGGAGCTCTACTCTCTTTTTCTTTCTTTACTGTCAGTTCTCCTATTCCCTTTCACTGGTCTTAAAAGTCTCCTTTTCTGCAGCCACAATTCGTATTATTTGAAAAACCTCATTAGAGTTTCGAATTATACTTCAGTTTATATTCTTTCTTTTATTGCCCCACAAATAAGTTATGCTGTATTTACTGTTGTGTCTGTATTTTGATTTCTTGTGTGTCACATTTCAAAATATACTTGGCTGAAACCTTTGACTTATTCCATTGTTTTCTGTTACAACCGAACAATTGCTGATCGAAAACAGTCGAAACTGATCGAAATGCGTTTCTGGTGTAGTCGAGATGGACCACCGCGAATCATGCTGGCTAGTAACCGGTTTCATACGTAGTTGAGTTCTTGAGTGTGGTGCTAGTTTGACACAATTATTACGTTGTGCATGGTTCTTTGCGTAATATTGTGTAATTTAGTGATAATTCGATATAATTTAGAACAAAGAAAACATTCATACAAATCTTGCAAGAGGACATTTCATCGTAGATCTAATTATCTCGGGATACACATTCAGTTATCACCATTTCTAAGTTAGTGGGAACGCATGGTATTCTTATACACAAACATTATACAAAGTATAGGCCAGGTACAACCCTACTTTAACAGGGGAAAAGCTTGATAACACAGGCTACCGGTTAGATAATATTCTCGAAAATCCTTACGACGATTATTATCAGAGCAAGCCAATACTTTTAAGTGAATGTCGCTGGCAAAATACTACTTGCCGGATCAACGTGACTGGTGGACAACTGTCGGTATTTTCTCTGACTGGATGTTTCGCTTAAAATAATATTTCGAATAATAATATTGTCTGCTCATGTTACAATAAAGCCGTGCTAGAAGGAGTGAGTGAAGAAAGTAATGCTGAAACTAATCAGGAAGCAAAAAATAAATGAGCTCGGTTACTGCCTAAGAAGAAACTGCCTACTGGATGCACTGGAAGGAATGGTTAACGGGAGAAAAGTTCGAGGCAGAAGAAAATATCAGATGATAGACAACATTAAGATAGGCCTATATGGATGGATCGTATGCGGAGTGAGTGAGTGAGTGAGTGAGTGAGTGAGTGAGTGAGTGAGTGAGTGAGTGAGTGAGTGAGTGAGTGAGTGAGTGAGTGAGTGAGTGATGTTACGATAATATAATTTTATGGTGCTACATTTCAGAACAGAATTAGATAAATTAATATCTATCTGGCCGTCAGAAAAGATACCGTTTAGATAGGCCTATAGTACATTGAAGCAGCTACATTAAAATATGGTCTAACACCATGATGTATAAAGTGCATTCCTGGACGGAATGATAGTCGTAGGTCGTCCGAGAATACGAATAACAAGCAAACATTCCCATGGGGGCAGATAAAAAAGTAATTTTTTTTCTTCCACCCTGTTAAGAATCTTAAAACAAGTGCTTGTACAAATTTTGGCCACTCGAGCGCAATTACGAGGGCCGTAAAAAAATAAGTTTCCCTTGGGTCGTTTACAGAAAGAAAACAATTTTATTGTAAAAATTTATTGAAACAGATACAACTGTTGAGCTACTTTCCAACACATTCCCCACTGGAATTGAGACATTTGTCATACAATGAGATCAACAGAGAGGTCGCAGACGGCTGTCACATACTGATTCCGATCCTAGGTCCACACCTGTGGAGTAACGGTCAGTGCATCTGCCCGCGAAACCAGGTGATCCTGGTTCGAATTCCGGTCGGGGCAAGTTACCTGGTTGAGGTTTTTTCCGGGGTTTTCCCTCAGCCCAATAGGAGCAAATCCTGGGTAACTTTCGATGCTGGGCCCCGGATTCATTTCACCGGCATTATCATCTTCATTTCACTCAGAGAAATAACCTGAGATGTTGATATAGCGTCGTAAAATAACCCAATAAAATAAAAAATAAAAATCCAATCCCAGGCGGCAGACTTTTACGACACAGAGATACAAAAGTTGATCCTATGGTATGACGAATGTTTCATTTCCATTGGGGAATATGTTGAAAAATAGCTCAACAATTGCTATATCTGTTCCAATAAATCTTTCCATGAAATTGTGTTTTCTTTCTGTAAACGACCCCCCCCCCAGAGAAACTTATTTTTACAGCCTTCGTAATTGCGATCGAGTGGCAAAAATTTATATAAGCACTTCCTTTCAATTAATCTATTAACAAGGCGGAAGAAAAAAATCTTTTCCATCTGCCCCAATTAGAATGTTTGTTTGCCAGTGGATAGTGAAGTGCTTCACAAATAAACGAGTCCTGTATCGATTTCCGGCGGTGACTGAGACTTATGACCTTTCGACGGGACTGGGTAATTTTTCCCTTGTTTCGTATTGTTCCTGTAATGTCTCTGCGGTGATCCTGTATCGTGCTGACCACAAAGTCAGTAAGGTCCGAAAGTGGGAATCTAGTGTTGGTGCAACATGTTGTAGCTTCTTCAGTCATAGAAGAAATAGGTTAGGTACCAATTCAGTTATTTCATCGTATATACCAACACTGGGCATAAAGGGGCAGGGAAAAGTAAAGGCGATATCCACGCCCATGTTCTTCCCGCTTCACCGCTTTAGAAACGAACACATAGTAAAGCACTGTGGATTTTATGCGACCAGCGAAAGCTGAAAGCTATAATTCTTTTTTATAAAATCCGTCATTTAACAATAATTACTTTCAGGTCTATTCCTATAGGTCCGATACATAGACTGTCTCTGCCGGGGAATGTGGAGTGGGGAGTTAAGGGGTAGTCTGCAGTACCTCAATTGAGGTATTAACGCCTAGGCCTGGTATATACACATATTTTGAAGAGAACGGGTTCCTTGCCTTTAAATTTCTTGGTTTGTGATTTAGATTTTCAATTTGCCATATTGTCTTTCAAAGAGATCGTAAGTAGAATGTTGTGAACTATCTTCTTGGCCTACAAGGAGTACATTATTGTCCGCAGATAGGAGTTTATCTTTCTGAGATTTCTCTGAATTTAAAAGCTTTGTTCTGAGTTCAGCCTTGTTATACGTGGGCGAATGTCCGTAGGAAAACCGTACAAATAATTATTTCTAGAATTTTCCCTTCAACGTTGTGATTTCGCAGTACTACCGGTTATGTTAAACGAAATAGATGTGCTTATAATTATTTAACGGCTTTTATCTGCAGAAGTTATTCTAGTGTTAAACAAAACTAACAAGCAAACATTCTGATGGGAACAGATAAAAAAGTTTTTTTTTTCTTTCACCATGTTAATAATGTTCGAATCCCGGTTGGGAAAACTACTGGTTGAGGTTTTTTCCGGGATTTTCCCTCAACCCAATGTGAGCAAATGCTGGGTAACTTTCGGTGCTGGACCCCGGACTCATTTCACCGGCATTATCACCTTCATACATTCAGACGCTAAATAACCTAGATGTTGATACAGCGTCGTAAAATAACCCAATAAAATAAAAAAAAATGTTAATAATGTCAAAAGAAGTACTTATACAAATTTTTGGCCACTCGACCGCAATTACGAGGGACGTAAAAAATAATTTCGCCAGGGGCCGTTAACAGAAAGAAAACACAATTTCATTGGAATAATTTATTGAAAGACACAGCAATTGTTGAGTTTTTTTTCAACATATTCCCCACCGTAATTGAGACTTTTGCCGTATCCTGGTATCAACAGAGAGGTGCAGACGGCTGTCAAATGCTGATTTCGATCCCAGGCGGCTGACTTCTACGAAACAAGGGTACAAAAATTGATGCCATGGTATAACAAATGTCTCAGTTCCAGTGGAGGATATATTGACAAATAGCTCAAGAATTGCTGTATTTGTTACAATACATTTTCGCATGCAATTATGCTTTATTTCTGTAAATGGTCCCAGGGAAAATCGCTTTCTGGACGGCTTCGTAATTGCGATCGAATGGCCAGAATTTGTATATGCACTTATTTTGACATTATTAACATGGTAGAAGAAAGAATTTTAACTTTTTTATCTACCCCCATTAGAATGTTTGCTTGTAAGTGGTAAATTACCTAGTTGTCTAGTTTCGAGGATGACTGACAAGAAGTCGAAACTAGTCAACTTGGTAACCTATCATTTAGTTTTCTTTAACACTAGAAGGTTGTTAGTGTAATAAAATTCTTAAGTGACACAAATTGTTAAATGTGTGTAATCAAGATGTATAAAATATGTAGTTGATTTGCTACTGTACATGGTTCCAAATTATCTTACAAGGCTCCTTGTTTGTGATCATTATGATTTGAAAATATTTTAATTTGTGTCGTAATATCCATGTAAGTTGGAAGGTTGTTCCACATTTCTATAAACTCTGAAAGAAATCAGTGAGAATAGTTTCTCAAATCTGTACTTTCATATCTTCCCGCTATTTTGCTGCAGAGAATTTCTTAAAACAAAACGATGACGAAAACTTGACCACATGCTTACAGTATCATTTGTTTCTATGTCTACTTTTTCTCTCGTTTAATTTAGAGTGTACTTACTTACTTACTGGCTTTTAAGGAACCCGGAGGTTCACTGACGCCCTCACATAAGCCCGTCATTTGTCCCTAGCCTGAGCAAGATTAATCCAGTCTCTATCATCATATCCCACCTCCCTCAAATCCATTTTAATATTATCTTCCCATCTACGTCTCGGCCTCCCCAAAGATCTTTTTCCCTCCGGCCTCTCAACTAACACTCTATATGCATTTCTGGATTCGCCCATACATGCTACATGCCCTGCCCATCTCAAACGTCTGGATTTAATGTTCCTAATTATGTCAGGTGAAGAATGCAATGCGTGAAGTTCTGTGTTGTGTAACTTTCTCCATTCTCCTGTAACTTCATCCCTCTTAGCCCCAAATATTTTCCTAAGAATCTTATTCTCAAATACCCGTAGTCTCTGTTCTCTCTCAAAGTCAGAGTCCAAGTTTCACAACCATACAGAACAACCGGTAATATAACTGTTTTATAAATTCTAACTTTCAGATTTTTCGACAGCAGACTGGATGATAAAAGTTTCTCAACCGATTAATAACAGGCATTTCCCATCTTATGACAATCTTATAGAGTAAAATTTGACTATTTATTAATCGTCTAGATTTTAAAGTTTTATAATTAAATTCAAAATTTGCTTTTCATAAGACGACACGTGATGTTTTTTTTTTTAATACAAATAACGTAAAAATCTTTTCTGTAGTCCACACCTGTGGAGTAACGGTCAGCGCGTCAGGCCGCGAAACCAGGTGGTCCGAGTTCGAATCCCGTTCGGGGCAAGTTACCTGGTTGAGGTTTTTTCTGGGGTTTTCCCTCAATCCAATACGAGCAAATGCTGGGTAACGTTCGGTGCTGGACCCCGGATTCATTTAACCGGCATTATTACCTTCATTTCATTCAGACGCTAAATAACCTGAGATTTTGATACAGCGTCGTAAAATAACCCAATAAAAGAAATAAATAAATCTTTTCTGTATCCTTTCTATTTGCATCTGATGGGACTGGAACTGAGGTGACCACATCACAGACACATACTCTAGCTTACTCCTAACTAGAGTTTTATATAGAGAATCAATAGTATTTATAGGCTATTTTTTAATTCTTTTGTATTTCTGATTATAAATCCTAATTTTTTATATGCATCAATTACCACGTGATTTAAATGCACTTTAAAACATAAGTTGGACTCATAATGAAAACAGCTTAAATGTAATTTACTGTAGGCTTATTATTTTTGTGGCGAATTCTCCACAGTAACCAATAAAATGATGACGAAATATCTTCGGTGATAAAATCTCCTCAGTGACAAAAAAAAAACATGATGACAGAATGTATTTGATGATCAAAAAACTAATGACGAAAAATAGTTGTGAAACTATAACGGCGATGAAATTTTAGGTTATGAAATGCCCGGAACCCTTAAATATATTAGAGAACGCCATATAGGGTTGATTAGGAAATCATTGGTATTATTTGGAAGTCATTTGAAGGCTTTCGAAATAACAGTTCGATAAAGTAAAATAGTACTGTAAAATTTAACTTTCAGGAAGGACCGATTTTATGAATGTAAACTAGTTAAATACGACATAGTATGAAACATGGTTTGCGCCCTTGGTTCGTATTCTCCTAGGTCTCCCATTCGATGTCTCTCTTGACCACGTCTATGAGCTTTGAGTCCCTCTTGCACTCACTTAAAGAACTGGCTCGTATGTATTTTATAAAGCTAATGTTCACAAAACAAAAGATTAATTCCGCTGATGGTCCACTGATCTAGGGGTAACAGAGAGGACGTCAACTGGTGTTGGTCCATAATTACTTCGAGTCCACCTGTTTTCCCGGCCGACTTGAGCCCTTCGACTTTGAGGGTCAAATTGAGCTTACAGCTTCCCGGCCACACTGATGCGCGATTATATCGAATTCTTTCCGCTGAATGCCCATCTCAGTTGTGCCTCTTTACACACGCGCAGCAGTTACTTTGAAACCAAACGCTCGCTTTTTTGTCATTGTTGTTACACTGTAAAGATAGCAAGGCTTTGATTGTGTACGTAAAATTTGTCAACTGAACTGAAAACAATAACAAAATAGTGCCAATTATTTGTAAACGGACTTAAGCTAATAATAGCCTATCCGTATCACAGGTTCGCTTTATAAAATTCGTGACGTCGGTGTTCTCAAAATAATAGGGTGACACAAATGTTACTTGTAGTTGGCATTGAAACTTAAGAAGTAAACAAAAATTACAACGTTTTGTGAAATATAAACATATTCCGACGACGTGTGTAGCGTCGCGGTTAAGGCATCGCGTTGTAAGCCTGTTTGTCGCAGGTTCGATTCTTCATAGGGTCATGGATTTTCTGTACTGATCTTTAATTTAAAAAAATCAACATTAGAACGCTTTCCTTGGTTGCAAAGACGGCAAAGACGTAGAACTATTGTAGGCCATGGAGGACCTGGGGATAAACAGATGTCTCCGAAAAGTCCAAAATATCAGCTATCTCAAACAATTTCAAACGAAGAATTATGGAGAGGGTCAAACGAAACCCAGAACACGGAATAAATCGTTGATGTTCGGGTAAATGAGGTTAAGTTATTTTTTGTGAAAATGCACAAGTTAAAATCTACAAGTGGGTGTGAAAAAAACAAAAGAATACTAGTATTTGGTGTGTTTTATTTTTGTAGAAAATTACTTGCAATAAAGGTTCAAAGTTTAATTTTCATGTGGGCTATCTCCCTTTACCCAAACACCATCGAAATTTTAAGACAAAAATGGAACGAAACGGGATGTAGGCCTACTCTAAGAAAGATCAATTCAATAGACTAAAGAGTCCACACCTGTGGAGTAACGGTTAGCGTGTCTGACAGCGAAACCAGGTGGCCTGAGTTCGATTGCCGGTAGGGGCAAGTTATCTGGTTGAGGTTTTTTCCGGGGTTTTCCCTCAACCCAATATTAGCAAATGCTGGGTAACTTTCGGTGCTGGACCCCGGACTCATTCACCGGCATTATCACCTTCATCTCATTCAGACACTAAATAACCTAACATGTTGATAAAGCGTCGTAAAATAACTTACTAAAATAGATAAAAGAAACTCTACGATGAGAAAAGGAGGAGACCGGAAAGAGTTTGAAAAATCAGCGAAAGAAGAATTTACAGATATAGGGAAAACATGGAAAGAGGTGAAACGCATGAGAAGGAAAAAAACTCAATGACGATATCTATGTTTTGCAGGAAATCTACATCAAGTTGGTAATATACACTGATATTTTGATATTCATTTTTGTGGTTTATGAATGCATAAAACAATTTAGTTTTAAAAAGAATATGATGGAGTGTTATTTCAATAGGCTAGTTATTTTGTATTATTACGTATTTGGTGTTTACACATATGAGTGCAATTTCATTAGAAAATATAGATGTAATTCTCAAAATTCACTGCAGCCGTTGTCACAATATGCGGCAATATATTTACAAATCGTTCAAATGCTAAATGTTATCTGTGAAATGAAAAATATGCTGTCGTATATTCTGACAACGATTGATAGTTTATCCACTCAGCCACGGCAGGAGTATACTACGTATTGAGTCAACTAAGAATAAATGCAACTTATTCGCTTACGTTGTGTTGTGTTTTGCAATGGTTACATATTCAGAAATTGTCTGCAGAAAAAGCAAAAACTTTAGATGTAAATATCCTGGCCGCTCAGTTCCATGTAGAAACACAATATTAAGTTTACTAAATAGGTTTAATGAAACAGGTTCTGTGAATAACCGGAAAAGCCAACGACAACCTCATGTACTTACCAAAGAAAAACTGGTTTTCGTAGGAGCTGATTTGGAACGTGCTTCTAAGATGATAATGTTGATTAAATATAACAAAAGCTGTGCAACACTTCCAGCAGCTACTGTGAGGAGGGTGAGTAGCTTACCGATAGTTATTAACACAATAATATGTGAGATTTTATCTAACGAAGCAGATGCAAAGAATGGCTGTAGCGTGGTGACCTGATAGTTTCTTACGACAATAGGAACGTTCGCTGGCACTCAATGTACAAAAAAAAAAAAAAAAAAAAAAAACTCTCCTTTCGAACACCTATGTGACACGGACACCTCCAATTATAGTAAATTTAAGAATTCTTTGGTCCAAATCTTATTGAATTCCTTGAGGATATGTTTAGTGACTTGGGGTGAAATTCCCGATTGTTCATTCTGTTAATATATATATATATAATACTTGCCCTTTAAAATAATATATATTGTGGGGGGTATCTCCGCAGATAAGGCCTTTAAGTGGTCTCTTTGAAGATGGCGGTGCATGTAATTCATACGTCCCTTTTTTGCTTTAATTGTATTTATCCGTAAGTTCATTTTTCTCTTAAACTACTGAATTTATTTACATCAAATTTTTAGCGTTTTCTGCAACTTGTATTTCGCTTGTGAAATATTGGTTTAGAATTTACCGTATACATTACTTGATAACTTAAAAAATGCAAAAAAAAAAAAATTGAGTGAAGTTTGTAGCAAGTAATGTGCACTTAAAGTTTGTGGTACATTTATCAAAGCGGGAAAACAGATTATCAGTTAGGGCCTCTTTGCACTTGAATCAGAAACTAATTAGTTGTATTTTATACCACTGAATTCGGAATAACTTAGCTACTGTGTAACCATGACAATTTTTGTTCCAATAAGAGCACTAAAGGCCCAGAAAAATTATGTTTTAAATTATGTTTTTCGTTCTCAAAAGAAATTTAAAACATTACATTTGTTCGGATCAAATTTCTGCACATTTAAAGGACAAAACTGCAATCGTTTCAATAATTAATCACAATACATTGCAATTAAATTTTCTGAGCATATTGGGAATTAAATTAATGGCTTTTCCCAAAACACGCTATGAAATGTTTCATATAAAACTATTTTTATCTAGAAAAGGAAACAAAAACGAGCAGAATTGTATTAAGCTTTTTGTTTGAAATATCTCAAAGAATAACCCATTGAAATTAATTACATTATTTACTCTTCACTCTGTACACAGAATTTGAATGTTTAAAAAATTTACACTGTTAATAATAATTGTCGCTATGAACGAGTTGGTTGTTAAATGTGTTGTTATAAAATTATTAAATCACATTTGCTTAATCAGATAAAAACCGTACTTCTTAATGACGTCCCTGTAATCGAGTGTCGCATTAAGTGTATTTCTACGCAAAACATTTACGATTTTTTACTTGGTTGTTGAAGGGCACTACTAGGTTATTTAGCACCAATGGCATTGAAGATTGCGAGATGGTATCTTCTAGGATGAGGCTGATGATTTGCCATGGAATTGCCTGGCATTCGGAAACCCCAATCAGATAATCATCCCTGGCAATCGAACCCGTGTCCGAACGTTAATGACATTTACAATAATAAAATGTGCTTATTATTCTCCCTGTACTTACATTCGAAAAATATTGGTCTTGAACACTTACCTACTACTGTCAATGGATAGGAATTGTACATCATTTGTTTCTTTTTCACACAAGTAGGGGCCTTAACCTTGCATCATGTCTACAAAATCATAGTTATTTGTTTATATTCCTAATCCTTGAAGGCAGTCTTTCAACAGAATTCTCATTTTCAACAAAATGTTATTTATGCTCTCTAGCGTCCATTGAATCTTGCATTAAACCTAATCGTTATCCTTAATGGAGGAGGGGATTTACTTAACGTTTTATCTCTGGAATTTCCACTACAGTTTCCATTCTTTTGACTTATACGATGCAGCTGGTTTTATTTCGGATGAAGGCTTGATATTCTTTAGCTTTTGTCCACGTTTTTAACAATTCTGACACAAAGAATGTGATTTGTAGTGTAACCTTTTTTCCTCTGTCCGTACTATGACCTTTTTTAACATAAACTACTGGACGCAATCCTTTCCTAGTCATTATTTAATACTTCACATGTCCTGAAGAAACGTTAATATGGAAATATATTTTATGAACATTTGAATGCCCCTTAACATCATACAAGAAACACAGATGACGATAGGCTAGTTGAATGCAATGTATGGAATATCGAACTTAAAAATATTTATTAACTGTGAATTTAGAGCATTTTAATAGCAGAAATTCATTAAAAAGAAAGTTACAAGTGATTATATTTTGAAACAGGTTACAAAATGTAAATGGTAAAACTGTAATATTAGTTACCCACAGGTCTACAGTACGTTTCATATTGCACGCAACCGCGCAAACTATACGTACCGAGTACAGTGCAGTCAATAACGCATTAATAATTATAACTGTTGACTAAGCGTTGCGCCAACGAGTGTCCGTGAATTGCAGTAAGACTGTGCTCATCGGATTTGGAGTTCTGCGGGTTTAACCTCCCTCAATAAATTTTGAAAGAATAAAAACTCATTAAACTAATTGAAACATACTGGTATTAAGACTTGTGCCCTTTCATTTCCTACTTAATTTCCTACACTGTGTTACTCCATGTAACATATTGTAAAATTTTACGATTTTTTTTCTCAAAATCCTCTTTCAGTAAATCCTGCGCATGGAGTTGCAGCACACAACTGCTATCAACATAGGATGTACAGGGTGAGTCAGGAGGAAAGGTACATGGTTTGAGTGGTGATAATATTAGTGATTCTGAACAAAAAAGTTTATATGAAAATATGTCCTGTTCCTGTACTTGTGCTCAAGCATGTAAAATGCGAGCGAGAAGTTTCCACTTTGCGCTTGTAGACTTCGCTCTTAAGCCAAATCCACGCACAGTAATCCAATTTAGTAATGTCGGGTGACCTCAGTGGCCAAGAAATGACTCCACCGCGACCGATCCAACGCCCAGGATATGTTTCATTGATCCTTCTGCAACCTAATGTCATTTTGGTTGTGTCCGCATATGAGTGCTGATGAAGGACATGAGACTGACGCCCGTGATTTTCGAACAGCTATATGTCAGATTCTGTTACGAACAGGACATAATATAGCCTATTCATAGAAATTTGTTTGTTCAGAATCACCAATATTATCACCCCTCATACCATGTACCTTTCCTCCTGTCTCATCCTGTATGTAAATAGTCAGTGGTGGGCGTGAATGTGAAACAGTTTGTTACTAACGTTTATCACTTAACAGCAGTGTTTCTCATCTTTCTTGATGATGAGGCTCCAATTTTCCTTACATTACGTTAGTGGTGCCATCTTGACATAATAGCATAATACATAATAGAGCACAGTAATGTGAAATTTGGTAGGCTATAAATTTAAAAGCGAAAAAAAAAATATATTATGCTTTTATTTAATTCAATCAATTAATTTACAATTCATGTTCCATTTTCCGATAAGTCAGTTATTAAATACAATAAATGTTTTAATTATAATACTATAATATATAATTATAAATTGATGCCATAAGAATGAAAAATTAAAACATTATTTATTGTAATCAATTAATTAATGCTTAAATTTTCATATAACAGTTTTTAAATGTTATTATTACTAATATTATTATTATATATTATTAGTAATATTATTATTATATATTATTAGTAATATTATTATATTATATTATATTATATTATATTATATTATATTATATTATATTATATTATATTATTACATAATATTATTTATTATTATTATTAATGAATTAATTTGTATTACTATCTTTGTATCATCTCTGTCACGGTTATTCTATTATTATTATTATTATTATTATTATTATTATTATTACATAATATTATTTATTATTATTATTAATGAATTAATTTGTATTACTATCTTTGTATCATCTCCGTCACGGTTATTCTATTATTATTATTATTATTATTATTATTATTATTATTATATATTATTAATATTATTATATTATATAATATTATTTATTATTATTATTACTATTATTAATATTATATTATATAATTGGCCACTGGCTGTTGTACAGCACATTAAATAAATAAATAAAAAAAAATAAAATAAATAATAATAATTATTATTAATGAATTAATTTGTATTACTATCTTTGTATGATCTCCGTCACGGTTATTGTATTATTATTATTATTATTATTATTATTATTATTATTATTACTCTTATTACTATCATCAACATTATTATTGATCTCTGTAAAAATTTATGTAGACTACTGGACTGTAGGCTACCCGAACACGAGCATATGCTCATTTCGAGTATCTATTCATATGTATCCATTTCAAATGTAAATTGTGAATAAATTTGAATATAATAATAATAATATTATTATTATTATTATTATTATTATTATTATTATTATTATTATTATTATTATTATGTTCGCTGCCTCCCATCAACTGTTCTTCGGACCCTACAAGGCCATGGCCCCTAGGTTGAAGTTCTAAGTTCCAGTTAAATGGATACATTTCAATTTTCTTTTGGTCACAGAGCATTTATGTAGGGGAAGACAAGGAGAACAGGGGTAATGTGAAGATAAAGGAGGGAATTTAAGGGTAACAAAGGGAATAAAAAGGGAATAAGAAGAAGGAGAATACAAGGAAACGAGAGAATGCAAGGAAAACAAGAGAAGACAGGACAAAGAAGAAAAAGAAAAAGAAGAAGAAGAAGAAGAAGAAGAAGAAGAAGAAAAGGATAAGAGGAGGACAAAGACAATTATCCCATGTCTGATTGGGAATCGAACTCGTACAACCTGTGTGATAGGCTGATGGTCTGGACCACCGCAGGGACAGCAACGCGTCAATTCACGCAGTTGTGCGAGTGTGAGAGGACTGTTAATACTTTGTTGACATTGTGTGATTTTTAGTGATTTGCGCCCACATTATTATAATCTGTTTTGTGCATCAAGGCAGTGAGAATCGGTTTACATCACATTTTGAATCGCGAATAAAGCAGCGAAGCAACGTGTATCTCCGCTACCCTGTTTAGTCACGCCGCACTACACATATTTGAATTAATATGCTCTCGCCGAAGCCATTTTAGCGCATGGATGGAAATATTTCAAACAATAATAATAGGCATCAATTAATGGGATCATCAAATGCATGGCTGACCTTGTATAGGTTATTTTAATACTGTGTTCATTTTAAGTACCAGATGGATGGAACTGCTTACTTAATTCAGATAATGACGTAATTTTCTATTTCAAAATTGTATATATTGAGACTTGGATGACATTTCTTATTTTGACGCAGTAGTCAGTAGTTTATATAAGACAACGTCTGTTGTTTTGCTATTTAAGCAGATTAATGGATTATTCCGTTCAACATCAGCTTCTGCTACATTGGACAGGACTGTATTTCTTCCTGTACTTAATTTGTAGCAACTTTCTTAATCCATTCGTGTCACTTGATTTCTCCATCATTTTCTTCTTGATAACACCCATTCACTTGTTCTTTTATCTTAAATAATTCTTCTATTGCCTATCTGGCTGGCAGGCTTTACGAGGGCCGAATTTGGGACGGGTCCGTACGCTTAGACACGTTTTGGCCCAATGTGCGCCCTATACATGAGAAAATTGTCCAAGTCCGATAGGTGGCCTGGGTGGCATTCGTGGATTCGACGCTGACAGGTGGGCCATCCTTCTCAGGCCCTTATAAAACCATGTCCTTCCCGCATATGAGTATCCTGAGACCTTCTTATGTCACCATCGAAACCCATACCCCGAAAAAAAAACCCTCTGCACCGCCTGCTTTGTCCACTACAAATTCCATCACAACCTGACCTGAGATCGAACCCGGACCGCCTGGATGGAAGACCAGCGCGGTAGCGCTTTAGCCACAGATGCGGCTCTATTACCTATCACATCACGTTCTCATTTTATAATACTACGTCTAATCTAGTATTTGTACTTTAATACCTACTGTTACATTGTTGTGATATAAGAATAATCTATTTTTAGGTTTTGAAGAAAGTGAACAGTCATAATTTTCAATACCATAAACTACCAGAGGATCTACATAAGCTCGATATTTGCGTAAATATGTCTTAATTTTCTTATTATTTTGCTATTAGGGACATGGTACTTTTTTTTTTGTTTAAAATTCTTCATTATGTTTAATGTTTTGTTAATCTATTAAATGACTGAGTTTCTTGTTACATAACACTCGTGACTTTTTTACTTGCAAGTAGTAACGCGAAACTCCACAGATGGCAGTACATGTACGCATAGACATGTGCAGCATCTAGTATAGACTTATTAAACTTTGTTTTACGCCAGAAATGTGACATTTTATGAGTCGTTCATCCAACAAAATAGGCTACGTGTGACAGAGTACAGAAAAATATACAAGATTATTATCACTGATACTCGAGAATAAGTGCAATCATTTAACTTCAGTGGTACAATAAAATAACATGAGGATAACTATGTAGCCCAAGCACAAAGAACGAATGCCCTTTCAAGAATATGCAAACTGTTTAAAGACAAAATGATGAAAGAAATGTGGGATATTTAAAATAATACCTTCGAGTTAACAAATGTGGATTGCTGCAGATAACACATCGCACAAAAAAAAAAGAATTTTGATTATAATAATGATATCTGTAACCAATTATGTACACATATTGGCTCCTAATACTATAGTAGTAAAAATTAAATACTCTTAACCTAGACTTAACAAGAGAAGAATATATCTCAAGGTTATAAGACTTTGTAGAAAACTTTACTTAATAATCTGAGTCATTAATATTGAAAGAAATGTCCTTGGTGTCTGCGTTTCCAAGACAGTAAGATACAAAAATGCAATGAATTCAAAGACACCTCCAGTCTTAAAGCACTAAACAATGAAAGTATCAGCCAGTGTTAGACGAAAAACATCGTAGATGTTCTTTCTCCGAATTTTTAATAAAACTATGTACAGAGAATTTGGTTCTGTGTTGTACATTTTAGGCAGAAGCATTTCATTCTGTAGAAATCATAGGCAATCGTCATTGAAAAGGCTATGCTGAAGAAGGATTAATACGCCAGCATTATGTGACCCGTTGCAAAATGTACGCCTCTTCTGTTTACTCGCATTTCGCATTGTGTGTAGTCTTAGAGTGGGAATATGCTGATTTCAGATTCACTACATCAGTCTTGTTCAGCGCGGGCAATTCTAGCCTTCAAAAGAGGTACAACATGACGTAGAATGTCAGAATCGCATGAGGCACATGCTTAAAAGATTACGTCACCCTTGCACCTCGTTTGAAGGCTAGAAAAGCCCGCGCTGAACATGCCTGCACTACAGGCATCAGTCTCTCGAGCCATATAATGCTCTGACCTTTAGAGCTGACAGTCATTTCTGTAGTCACATCTAGTGTGCGCTGTTCATTAGTAACCGATCTGGAACGAACATATCGTTTCGCTTCGAGTAAAGTGTACGTTATTTTTAATGTGGTTAATACATTGGCTAAATTCGGTGTGATGCTTTTGAAATCTCAGGATGACAACATTGAAATTCGTCTGCCTTTTTCTTTGTAATAAAGTGGCCTCCATAGAGCAGTGGTTAACCACTTCATTAATAGCTATTTCCTGTATATAAATTATTATATACACATAGTTCATACAGACAATTTAATCGTCAGATGTAAACCAATTCATGTTAACAAGAATAAAGTGTCCACCGCTGTGGAGTAACGGTTAGCATGCCTGGCTGTGAAACGAGCGGGTCCGGGTTCAAATCCTGGTTGGGACAAATTATCTGGTTGAGGTTTTTCCCCGGGTTTTCCCTCGACCCATTAAGAGCAAATGCTGGGTAACTTTCGGCGCTGGACCCTGAACTCCTTCCGCTGGGATTATTGCCTTCATTTCGTTCAGGCGCCAGATAACCATAGCTGTTAATAAAACGTCGTAAAATAATCAATTAGAAAATTATAATAAATTAATAATATTGTTTTGTGTTTCATATGAAATGTAATAAAATTATTACGCGTTTTGTTTCGTAAAAAATAATTTATTACGCTTAGCATTGTATTTTGAAGACAGAACTACTTTTTCTGTTTGTCAGGCAACTTCTGTGTCATACTGTGTGTGTGTGTGTGTGTATATATATATGTATATATCACTTTATTTTTACCAACATTTTTAACATTAACCTGGCTATACTCAGAAACACTGTTACCCCCTTCCATTACAGGAGTTTAGTGCTACTAGTGCAATATGTAAACAAATCATTTTACTAGCTATAGGAGGAGAGAAAAGTAGTGTATCCATTTATGTTACAGGGAAATACGATATTAGGATTTTCAGTTAGATCATTACTTTTACGGTATTTTATAAAAATACAGTAGAGTTGTAACTTTTTTTTTCACAAACTCAACTCTTCAGGCGGCTTTATTCATTATATAATGGCTACTTTTCTCAGCATATTACCGTACTTTCGGTAACTCTAATCTTCACTTCAAAGTTATTCAGTCATGCTACAAACCGTACCTGTGTGAAATAAGCAGGGGCGGGTATTTACGGAGATCGCGAAAATCACGACATAATAGATATACAATATATTTTTACTAATATTTACGAATTAATTGATTTTGATTAATAATATGCAGATAAAACAATCGTGAAATGGAGTTCTAATAGTGAAATATGGTCACATTCGCGAATTATTATTATAGTGTCGTTTTATAGCGAATATCATATTCTGAGTTCTTTTTTCGGACATTTTTTTATTTGAATTTGTTGCACATTCAAGTAAGCTACATTACATGGTATTCCAGGTGTTCTCATTACATTAGTGAACTCAAAAGACGGAGAATTCTACATTTCACTAATAATAATTTCAAATTATTCGAAAATATTAATTTGAGGGCTACAAGTTTTTTTTTTTTTTTTTCGTTTTTAATGAATATGTGTTAAATACAGTCTCAATCCAACAAATATTGTCTATTGGCTATACCGCACCTTTATCAGAATCCAATGAACCTTTAATGTTATTTATTTGGAAAGTAATATTCATACTGAGTTAATATTCCAATTTCTAAAAATTGTATTTTCCAAAATTTCCATTAATATCCAACAAAAGTACAAATCAATCTCCAACAATCTCCGCCGACACCAACATTAAAAAAACACAAATGATAAAATTAATCTCCATAAATACCTGCCCCTGGAAATAAGCTTCAATAATATAGAGTATTCCTTCTATGGAAAACGCAACCATATTTCTGAAACACACTATATTCTATACTCTTTACTTCACTGCTAGCAGATTTCGAATGCAACAGCGGCCGTATGTTTGTGTGTCTGACGGGAGCAAGAACATTACGCAAGGGATGGGAGTCAAGTACATTCAGAAACGTAGGTACAATAAAAATGCAAGTAAAAATAAAGTGATGTCCCGGTATATATGCATCGCACATTAATAAGAGAAACAACATGAATGAACACGAAAAGTTAACACTAGTCCATGCATAAAAATTAATCACGAAGATGGCACTTACTGTACGTACTTTCATATTAAACTTATATGTGTCTTTTCAATAATTCAATGCTTTTATCTTGTTGCCGATTAGATCCCTCTTTTGTAGTATATTTTGTATTAAACTGTCATCAAACGAATATGTAAATGAGATCATTCTTTGTGCACTCCAATAATAAGATAAAATTTTGTATTGCACACAAAATACATTTCTTATAATCACCAAGAAGTGGGATAGCTAATTTATTTCATAAATTAACATAAGCTTATACGCCTACATATCCTGTAGATACCTACGTTATACGTTGTTAAATATTGCAGAAATTTCTATAAAGTTTAGCCTAGATGAGGAGGCGAGACCTGGCTTGTGAGTTGTGCGAGAGGGGAAAGAATGAGCTATCAGAAAGAGAATTTCTTGCATGGCATGTTGGTTAATATTATACAATATACGGACACGGAAGTTCATCTCAAACTAAAACCAATCTTCCCCCTCCATGTCCATTGGTGATCTAGCCACGGCAAATGATAAAGTCACAGAACAGGTCTTGCCTCCCCTACTGTATCTGTTAGTATTTTTAGTAATCTTTAATATATTTATTTCTGTTTACGAAACGCAACATTTAAACTTGGATATTTTCTTATAACAAAACCAAGGATTAGTGCAATAAGTCAGCCGTGGCGAAAACGTCATCGTGCGCCGAGCCACTGTGTAACATGCAACGTGCATAGCACCTATGGAGGGAGGCGGACACCCGAAGGGGAAGTGAAGCAACTGTCTGACTTATTAACGGATTTTCATTTTCCTTACGTCAAGCACTTGAATACAATTTTATACAGTACAAGGCTACAAACTAATGTTTAGTACGTGTAACGAAGAAATAAATGAAGAATGAAACATAGGACACATTATCACAACCTAAAATTAACTGTCTTCAGAATTTCTCTGCGACAGAGTTTCAAAATCAGGAATGATGTCACTTACTGCCAGTCGTAGTTGATCACGAATGTATTTGTCTGTCAGGCGTGATCTAAATTTGGTTTTTACTATTTTCATTGTTGAAAATAATTTTTCACAAACGTAAGTTGTAGCGAACATGGCTTCAAAAGAGAAAGCGAAAGAACGAAGCTTCGGATATTTATTTTTGGAAAAAATTTGAAAAGTTCAACATTTGTCGAGTCCTTACATCTAGCTTTCATTTAACATCACATTGTAAATCTGTGAGTTTAAATTGAAGCTCTAACCGCATTATTCGTACATCTGCTGAAAAAGGATCGAGAGATAATAATAATAATAATAATAATAATAATAATAATAATAACAATAATAATAATAACAATAACAATAACAACAACACAACCTTTTAATGTTTCATCAGTAACATGTAGTATAATGCCGTTATATGTTTTACATCCGTTTTCTCGTAATACTTGTGAACAAATCATACATTTAATATTCTCATCATATTGGCAGCAAACAAATGCATCCTCCCATCCTACTTGAAATTTCGTTTTTATAGATGTACATGTATTCGAGAGAGAAATTGCGACGATATGCCACTCGCAGATCAGAGACAAATACAAATGGAACGGAGTTTGACTCCAGTGAGTGAGAGGGTGGGGGTTATGGGAGGTAGAAAGCACAGCTATCATTGCGAGCCACAATGTTCTCGTGAGTCGCATTTTCGCCACCGCTGAAATAAGTTACCCGTTCCGAGCGACTGTAAACATCTAGTCTGTAGAGACTGTATTTTAATCTGGGACTACAAGCTCCCGTTTTCTGTATAATTTCAAATTCTTTGCTTGCCGTAAAATTCTGTACAAAAACATAATTAAATATTATTACCATTTCTCTTTAAATTCTTTATTTATGCCACAATATTCTCTACATCATAATTATTTCTTATTGCTAGGACTTTGATTTTGTCTTTCAGTGTAACTCCATTGTACTGTACATAATATTTATCTGGAAAGAAGAGCACGTAATAAAAAAGATCGCGTTTTGTATAGGTACGTTCTGTATACTAGGAACCTACCCTCTAACTTATTCCCGTAGTCAAATGAGGAACAGCACGTCTAAACAAGTTATTGTGCTGTACTTATATTAAAGCACTACATCCTATGATTCACTAGTACAAATCGCTCCGTTCAAGATGTTTAGAGTGAATCATGTAATGCAAACTTGAATACGATTAACTTCTGTTGTATGAAATGTTCATATTGGATAATAGCAAAATATTTTCACAAAATTAATGCAGCTTAAATCTCGAACATCAAATTCAAGAAATCGCCAATTATTAACTTGCACTACTATCCACACAATTTATGACTACACACGAAAGATTCGATTCATATTTTCAACGATTCAAAAGTGATAGTCAAAAACGGCTCTTCATGTCCCTGAGAACACCCCACACAAACAGTTAACCACTCATTTATTTGAATGTCCAATATAAGAAAGCAAGAGATCCAGGCTAGAAACTCATCTTAGCGTTACAATACAACTTTCACAGGACATAGGCCTATAACAAAAGCATTCTTGAAACAATGTTGCATAAGAGTGTCACAAATTTACCTCTGATATTTTTAAGACTTTATACAGGGACATCACTTTATTTTTACCAACATTTTTAACATTAACCTGGCTATACTCGGAAACACTGTTATCCCCTTCCATTACAGGAGTTTGATGTTACTAGTGCAATATGTAAACAAATCATTTTACTAGGTATAGGAGGAGAGAAAAGTAGCGTATCCATTTATGTTGTAGAGAAATACGATATTACGATTTTCAGTTTGATCATCACTTTTACGGAATTTATCAAAATACAGTAGAGTAGTAACATTTTTTTTTTAACTCAACTTTTCAGGCGGCTATGTTCGTTATGTAATGTCTACTTCATTTAGCATATTAATTATTGATGTTAACATACAATATAGAGAGTGCATTTAAATTGAGGGGGTCATAAGTAAAGGGCTGTAAGTGCACTTAAGTTACTTTTGAGAAAATGGGGTTTAAATATTTAAGCTTTCGTAAAACCGGTGAAATTTTTATTTAAATTTTAATGTGTGATGCGATTAAACTATCCCTTTGCCACTAAAATTTTAGATACTTTTTCTTACATTGGATGCACTTAACTCATGTTATTACAAATGTCACTAGCATTCCTTTGCTTCTAGCCACCTCAATTCAAAAAAAGCTAATCTGAATTTTTAAACAAGTTGCTGAAAATGGTTGCCGTTCATTACAATGCAGGCTTCAATTCAGTACGCATATTATTAAAAACATTTTGAAGCATATTCTATGAAATTGAATTTATCGTTTCTTGAATATAATTTTTAGTACGATATTATTAATATAAGTTCTTTCTTCTATAGAAAACGCAATCATATTTATGAAACACACTATACACTGCAGTGTTTACTTCACTGCGTGAAGACTTCGAATGCAACAGCGGCCGTAAGTTTGTGTGTCTGACAGGAACAAGGACATTAGTGAAGGGGTGGGAGTGAAATACATTCAGAAATGCAGGTACAATAAAAATGCAAGTAAAAATAAAATGATGTCCCTGTAGAAAGTAATATTCTTCAATTTAAGAAAGACTGCCCTGTTTTTCACACCTGTGGAGTAACGGTTAGCGCGTCTGGCCGCGAAACCAGGTGGCCCGGGTTCCATTCCGGGTTGGGACAAGTTACCTGGTTGAGGTTTTTTCCGGGGTTTTCCCTCAACCCAATATGAGCAAATGCTGGGTAACTTTCGGTGCTGGACCCCGGACTCATTTCACCGGCATTATCACCTTCATCTCATTCAGACGCTAAATAACCTAAGATGTTGGTAAAGCGTTGTAAATTAACTTACTAAAATAAATAATAAGACTGCCCTGTTTAGTTGCCCATATATCTGTTTATGTGTAAAAATATAGCCCTAGCATACATTTGTAAAATAGGGTTACCTCCCTTGGAGATTCAATAATAATAATTAGTCTTAGGATCCGAGACAACTTAAGAATGAAGTGAAGTTAACAGTGCAACGGAGTACAGATGGAGTGAGGTGGCGCATTGAGTGAGTTAGAGTAGAATCCGGTTCGTGATCAGAGGTACAGTATTCTTCCGTCTCTCCCTACGAGACGAACTCAGACCATCACAGTGCATTTTCAGTTCATAGTGAACGGTTTTCTCGAACTTGTTGCAAGTATGTACTAGGCCTACATGGTTGTTCATTGTAACGCTAACGACTTCAGTGTCGCCGAGGGACATGAAAACTTGTGAGGTACTGTATGTATCCTACTTCGTTTTCCACCGTCACTATATTGTACTATTAACAGTAGAATATAACGCAGCACATAGACGTCGTCGTTTACATTCACAGTATGTCTGTCTACTATGTTCAAGGAACTCTACAGTCAAATTGTGCGTACATTAGTTGCTAAAGTGTCCCGGATCCTAAGCCTGGTAATAATAATAATAATAATAATAATAATAATAATAATAATAATAATAATAATAATATACTTACACTACAAAAAATCAAACACCTCATTACATAAAAAGTCACCTCTGTTAAAAGTGTATTTTAAATTCAATGTAGCCTATTATGTAAAATATGAGATGTAGATTTTGGCATTTCTTATATTATTGTTATTATTGAACATTATTTCTGCCATAGCAGACTGCATAAATGACAGGGAATAGTTCTATATACTAAATTTCTATTTCTTGGTAGAGTAGTTTAACAGTAACACTGGTTAAATTTGCTGATACACTGTAGTATTACAAATTTTTTTCTTTTTAAAGTAATAGGCCTATTCCTATCCATTCATCACTCTTTAATTTTCATTTTGTTTTACATCTTGTATTTGATAATACAATAATAATAATAATAATAATAATAATAATAATAATAATAATAATAGTAATAATAATAATAATTTTATTTGAACGATAATAATGGTACACTTTTGGTTGGTACTCCCGATGAAGCAAAAGCTTGTGGCCGGGAGTGTAATATTACAAGTTTAAGCCTAGACTAAAATAATTATTTAATTGTTTAATTTAAGTAATTATATCTGCATATCTCTTTTTTGATGTTTTTTTTTCTTTTTCATTTTTCTATTTTCATGACATAATCACTAATTTTGTACTGTATTTCAAATGGGGTTTTTTCTTGTTATATAAATAAATAAATAAACATTTCGAGTCACAGACTCCCAAGAACCTCACATGGTAACAACTGGTTTACACTTTAATCCCAACACAAAACTTAGTTAACTCGTAAGCGAAGAATAGACCTACCACCTATCAGGTTCTTCAAGGAAAGTGTTGCAACAGCGTTAGCGTTCTTCTGTCTGTCGTGTGCCGCTATGCTTCGCTGACTCTAACCTGGACAGATACTAACCCTTCCTACTGGCTGAAACATTAGTGAACGAACACTTAAAAAAAAAAAAATGTTTACTTTTAAGCAAAACTCTATAGTATGTTGTTGATTTCAAATAAATAAACCATTTTTTTTTCTAAAAGTTGTATTTCGTGTCCAGTATTGAAGGATAAATTTGTTCGTGAATATTAATGTAAATTATATGGCTATTTGTTTAGGAAGAAAGACTATATAGCAGTCAGTATTTTCTAATAATAATAATAATAATTATTATTATTATTATTATTATTATTACTTATTTCCTGGCTTTTAAGGAACACGGAGGTTCATTGCCGCCCTCACATAAGCCCGTCATTGGTCCCTATCCTGAGCAAGATTAATCCAGTCTCTATCATCATATCCCACCTTCCTCAAATCCATTTTAATATTATCTTCTCATCTACTTCTCGGCCTCCCCAAAGATCTTTTTCCCTCCGACCTCCCAACTAACTATATGCATTTCTGGATTCGCCCATACGTACTACATGCCTTGTCCATCTCAAACGTCTGGATAATGATAATAATAATAATAATAATAATTATTATTATTATTATTATTATTATTATTATTATTATTATTATTATTATTATATTGTTTTATTGCCAGAAACCTACAATGCAAAGAAATTGTAAATTGACAAAATTCTAGCACTCTCCTGAAATAGAGTGTTCTCGTGCTCGAGGGAGGATTCGATACATAATAAAGTTACATGCATTTTCGAAACAACTATTTCAGTATCAGAAATGCTGAAAGCGTGTTTTTTTTTTTTTCTTGATAATCTCGAAATGGACATTTTTGCAACAATACAATACTTTCTCTTTATATTTCGTATGACGATAAAATAAAAATCAATATGTTTTTCCACTTCTTTAAAGGTCACAAGTATTAATAATAGCATATAAGTTTCTTGTTGTGTAATGAACGTATGCAAAGAGGCGCACAGCGCTGGACGGTGTGGGTTTCTGTCGGGGCCGGGGGGAGAAGAAGACACGCAAAGATAAAAAAAAAAAGTGCTGTCCCATGTATGTTAACGTACTGAGCGAAAGGGGGGAGTGACGGAGCGAATGGGAACAGTCCATGTGGGGAAATGAGGCGCATGTTTACAAGAGAAGCCTCAGGTTTCCATGGTTACCCGATAGATACGTGTGTCTCTGTCTGTAATGAGCAGGGACTCATCCTATGGTCAGTTCGACTCGACACTCAGTCCGCACGTGGTGACCGCACAGAACACACCGCCTACCTACGCACTGCTCTAGCGGGCAGTCTATGGGGCAGGGGTTCGCTATACTGTACGCTGTAAGTAAAATGCGTGTTGTGTGACCCCACAAGTACACTATACAGCTCCTCCAAGTGAATAAGAAACATACACTAAACAAAAAGCTATCGAGTTTAATAACCACCGTGTGAATTTCCGTAGCTGAAGATATCATAGATCGGTATGTATATTAATAATGTCATATTAACTTCAGTTAACAGTGTTGATAAGTTAAGTTTAACATTCGGATTAACCGTGCATTTAATTGCGTGCAGACATTTAATTGCGCTGGAATAATCCGTAGTAGTGTTCAACAGGTGTATAATTTAAAAAGTAATGTTACTGTAATATTTATTTTAAAAAATAACTGTTCTATATTTGTTTCAGATAGTGAATTAAAGCTAATATTTTTTTTTCACATATGTGACCAAAATATCAGAGTAAAACAAATTTTTAATTTATCATCAAAAAATTAAGTTGCGTGTTACAGAGCTTCAAGTTGCAATTTTAGTCACTTATTTTACTTTACTTTCGAAGTAATGGTATCTGTCCTATGCTATACATAAGCATTTTACATTGTTTCCATTTTCCTATCACTGTGCCAAGAGTTTTTCCCGTTAAAATCAATATGGTCTATTTTAAATTTTACGATTTGCTCACTACTATTTTAATTAATTATTAAGTTATAAAAATATATTTTAGCTATAAGATGCAATCAAATGATGATAGTCAAAATAGTCTCTTATACATCGCACGAGTCACCCTAGATTTAGATAGATATTAACATTTCGACTAACTTCTCTTGCGTTATGTGCATATATTGTATTGTGCTAGAATAATTCATCGTAACATTTTTAACACGTGTAAAACTATAATAAATCTAATGATAATAATAATAATAATAATAGTAATAATAATAATAATAATAATAATAATAATAATAATAATAATAATAATAATAATAATAATAATAATAATAGCACTCAACATGTGTGTTTTATCTTTAAATATGAATAGCACTCAATATTTCTTCTAAAATAAACTGAAGTGAATATTTATTGTGTAATGTAGTTATTAAAATCTACAGTCTTGCAGACCAAAGTTAAAACAGTGAAGTAAAATAAATTTCATTAAGGAAATAAAATTTTGTAATTTTGTGGTACAGAATTACAACTTCTGAATGTCAGCATTTTCTACTACATTTTTTTTTACTAAAAAGTGTGCTAGCTATATTTGAAATACACATAGCTACTGATTTGTTTTCGTCATGTAGCCATAATCGTTTCAGTTATTCTGCTAAGGTGATTAAAGATGTCACTTTTTCTCTTAGCCTTAAAATTCTAATTATCATCAAAATTATCTTAAGTATAGAAAATAAAAAGCTGAAAATGAACTGCTTTAAATATGTATACATAAAATATAAACAATATAATTTTTCGTGAACAAATTAAAAATGCAATAATGTATTTGTAATTTTAAAGGACAGAAACCGACAAATATAATATAATATCGTCGCTGTTATTTCAATAACTCTTATGTGCAAAATGTAAAAATTTTCAGTAGGAAAAAAAAACAACACATTTATTCATTCTATGGCAGTCGTACATAGGAGGCTGTGATTTCTTACATTTTCGAAACAAAGAAATATAATTACATATGGGAGATTTTGTTATTTTCTATATCACTATTTAAGTTATTTAACAGAACAAAAATCTGAAAAACGATAAATATGTCACATAGGAGTTATTGCAGGAACAACGGCGATATGAAGGCTGGGCCTACAACAATCACTTACAATGGCTTTTGAGTCTCATATTATCAACCTCTATAGCAATTGAGTGCAGCAGAGCCCCAAAATATCAATATAACGTGTTTTGCGTTAATGTTAGGTGATAAAGTGTAATATTAATACTAATAAATTAGCCACATTCTATGATTCATGTTAAAGTTGTCCAATAAACGCACAACTAAAATCAATAGTGGTACGTACTGAGAAAAATTCTGTAAAAAATGGACTATATCGAATATACCGACAAGCAAGTTCAAAAGAAAAACAATTCAAAATTTAAAATTTTTAGAAACCTGCATTTGAAGCTTGATGGTGCTGTGAAAAATCCAAGGATAATTGAAAGTACTCCAAATTAGGTTAATGATGTTTTATAGATAATATAAGTTTCAAATGTAAGTGTTTTAATTGAATTGTTCACAGCAGCATTAAGCTTTAAAATGCAGTGTTCTCAAAACTTTAAATTTTGAGCTGCTTTTCCCTTTTACCTGATCCGTCGATATATTGCATAAGATAGTAAAATAGTGCTTCACCGTTTTACATGTGTGGCAAAATTAGTATAGCAAAAAATTGAAATTAATTACATTTTACGTAACTTTTTACTATATTTGAATTGGAACTAAAGTGATTTGATGCCCTTTTGTTTGCCAGAATTAAAGTACGCGTACAGTGTTTCAAATATTAATCATTGTACCATAATTTTCTTCAAATCAACTATTAAATTACCATACGTTTAATCGTATTGAATTATAATTCCTCTTTAATTAACGACATGAAACAAAAGTTCAGTTTCCTATAGAAATATACTCTATTTTATTGCTTACCACAATATTTATAACAGAGAATCTTGGGGTGACCAACTTTCTCATATTTTCCGGGAACTCCCGCATTTGAGCTAATTTTTTTGGATCTACCCTGCTCCATTACTAATATCTTAATCCTTCAGTAGTTTTCTATAGGGTAAAGGTTGATAATACTGTGATACGAGTAATATTATGATAGTTCTTTTCGAGAATTTATTACAATTTTCCTGAGCGACAGAAGAACCGGTTTTGTGCAGCAACTTGCCCACGAACATTCCCTTAATACGTTGACGCAAAAAACCGATCTTCCTCTCGCTCAGTAAAATTGTAATACATTCTCAAAAAGAAGTATCACAATATTACTCGTACCACAGTATTACAAACCTTTACCCTATCAATCAAGAGTTCTAATTTTAATGTAACCTGATAACAACCGCTAAAGAGGGTGCGAATTAAGATTTCTGATGAGGGAGGGATAGAATCTTATCTAGAGATTACCATACGTAACATTATTGTTATGCTCATTCGATACGGCTCAACGCTTGGTCGCACTGAGTTGCTTGTCTTGCATCTTGATCATAATAATAATTATATCCATGAGCAGCTTAAGATAAGATGTGTAATTCCTAAGTTATTGATTCTTGTCAGCTTACCGGTGATGATATTAAATTTATATTATTTTCTTCGCTTACTTTATACTTTATAAAGTATATTCATATTAAAACAATTATATTTTGTAAATGTGGAATAGAAGTTATCCCTGGCAGGGATGTTAATATGAATTTATGAGAGGGGGTAACTTTGCAAAAGGGAGGGGGGAAATCCCCTCATCCTCCCCTTTAATTCGCGCCCTGCTGCTAAATATATTTAGATATAAACTGACACTAATATAAATAGTTTAGTAGGTACCAATCAGTACAGTAATTCTGTTCCGGTGATCCTGTAATATTTGGTGCAACCGTATGCACGTTTGACTGTAAAGAGACTTTTTTTTAGCTTGCGTATCTAGATAAAGAATTAAGTCTTCCGCGACATTCTGTTAAACAAACAGAAATAACTTACAACTAAGAAACAAGTATATTTTTAATATTGTTGTGCTCATTATTGTGGCCTAATTCATATTAGTATTATAATTAAGTAAATAGTTTTATATTATTTAATATAAACCATTCCATCAATCAATCCTGGCCTCACACCCCAAAAAATTGCACTATAATTTATCGTGACCAAGTTTCCCGTACTTTTTTTGTGTTTAGAAGTTGGTCATCCTAGAGACTCTTACACGTTACATTATTCGTTGTAAAATTTTAATATTTGAATTAACCTTACTTTTAATTTCATAGAGATAGGTATTAATTTGTGCTGGAATAATGTAGAATCAAGTATTCAATAGATGTTCGATTACAATGAATAATGTTATTCTAAAGCTGTCTTTAAAGCTGTAGTACTTATTAAACATATATTCCGTAAAATAGTGAATTAAGTTTTCTTTGTTTTACACAAGTAGTGGATTATAAGAGTAAACACTTTTTTAATTCCATATGGAGAAAATTAGGTGACACATACGTGTTAAATAGAACTCTCACTCTGTAATATCGGTACTTTTCGTACTGTTTTAGGATTTAATAAGTGCTTTCTCATCCTAGAAGTAAAATATGTATATGATTTTTCATTTCTTAGTCATTGTCGCATAAATGTTTAATTTTTATATTATGGAATCTTGTATATTTAGAAAGATACTGCCCCTATCATAGTTTCTAAATTATGTTGAAAATAATGATTGCTATCATACAAAAACAGTATAAGTGTAGAAAAATACGAAATACGTATTCATAAAATAGAGATCACTGAAAATAATGTCAAATGTAATAAGTTAACCAGGGAACAATAATTGTTTATTATTCTTACGCGTCATTGTTACCAGTACCTGAAATAATAAAGTGTTGCAGTGTTACCAAAATCAATAAAATATATTTTGTATAAACGGTAGCTAACTGCCAATTACATTACCTACCCTTACACTGATTTCGTGGAAGTACGGGTAAAATAATTTTGCCGTGTTTCTAATGTGCAGAAATAATTCACGATATATTCTCTCAACAGGAGTGTACTTAAGTGTAATAATTTTACCTTAAAAGTTTCAGGAAAAATTAAATCTGCTAAATAAATATTATCTAACTATTGGATATTGTCTTATATATTTGCCAAAATTATTAAATTACGACATATATTTGATGTTTATTGCTAAAAATTAAATCGTTGTACCTGTAATCCAAACTTCGAGTTGCTAATATTAGTATATTTTTCCATATTCTTTTGACTTAGCAAGAGCCCTATCTTATTTTAGCACTCCAAAAAATGTTACATTTATATTGCGTATCATTTTTTAATCTTTGTACCTCACGTTTTACAGATTTTCATAAAAAAAATTCTTTGTAACTAGAAAATACTAAAAATTTTGTTACTCTTGAAAAAAATAACAAAATAACTCAAGAAAGAGTGAAAATGTATTTACGAACAATTTTTTAGAAATAACATCATAGTCGTAAGTAAACAACTAAAACTGTAAAAGAAAATCATAATTCCTTGCTTTGTTTTTTGCGTTGCATTGTTACCAGCTTCTTAAGTTATAAAGTTCAGTAGTGATGTCAATACATCAAAAACATTGTTTTATAAAATTATGTCATACTGGTATCTAATTTTATGTAGGAAGCACTGTGAACTTAGTGAAAAGATAAGTAAATAATGATATTATCGCTAATAATTTAGCCATCTTTGTACTATATCAAGATAATTCGCAGTGAAGTTTTCCAACAGATGTATAATATTGAACTGAATAATTATATCTTTAAAATCAAAAAATATATATATATATAATAAAAACTATTAAATAGATCCATATGCGTATTTTGTGTAAGGCTGTGTTCCACAGAAGTGCCAAAATTGTCAGATTAAAACATATTTATTTTATTTTTAAAAATTAAATCCTTACACGTATACTATATAACTTCAACTTTTTAGTATTAATATTTTATGCGTTATTTTGACATATTGAGAGCTTAGTTTCGTTTTATAATGCTATAAACAAGATACGTATTTTCTGTTTTATGTTTTACTTACTGTACCACACATTTTGCAGTAGTTCGTATTAGGCTAAGAAAATCTGTTTGGTCAGAAATACAGTACATTATAAGGATAAATGAAAGAGTGATAATATAAATAGGATTAAATATACAGAGTGTTTCAGAAATACTTTGACAAATATTGGAGGCATGTTCCTCACACCACAACAGGAAAAATGTTCATATAAACGTATGTCCGAAGATCCTTAGTTTTTTTTTTTTTTTTTTTTTTTTTTAGTTATTAATGAAAGAACATCATGAAACATCTGTTAGATATTATCAGCTTGGCAGCAAATGTTACAACGTTAATCAATTCAGAAACTCATAACAAATGTTCAAAATGTTCTCCTATTGCTTTAACATTCATTGTTATGAGTTTCTGAATTGATTAAAGTTGCATCACTTGCTACCAAGCTGACAATATCTAACAGATGTTTCATTATGTTCTTCCATTAATAACTAAAAAACTAAGTATTTCCGGACATACGTTTATATGAACTTATTTTCTTGTCTTGATGTGAGGAACATGCCCTCAAGCTTTGTCAAAGTATTTCTCAAACATCCTGTATTATTCACATCAAAGTTACGTTGTATATTATTTGCGAAAGTTGTCGTTTCAATATCCTATAATTTCCTTCTCTTACAAGTTCAGTATAAAATTAAATATAAAACAGAGAGATGTATGCCTTATCTAGGCTACACTAGCATCATTATAACCTAAACCACATGGTTTAATCCCATTGAAAATGTCTGGGTTAGGTTTTAGATAGTCTCCCCTATGTTTTATGTGTCTGCCAACATTCCATTTTTCTTCTGCTTTAAATCTGTGCATGAGATCCAATAGACGTCATGCCATTTTAATCTGCACTCAATAAATTTTCTCTAAGTATCATTTACAGTTTAAGATTTAAAATAAATGCATTTATACCTTTTTTATGTAAATGTGATGCTAGTATTAACATGTATCAGTGTTTATATTATGAGACATGAATTTGAGACTGCATTTACAGTATGTACCATCAAACACGATATTAGTTTTAAAATAGAAATGCTAAGTGATTTTAAATATTATGATGACAACCGAATTATATTGTTGCTTAATGCATATATGTATTTAAATTTATATATTTAAAACTGATTTTTTTCCATAATATTAAAGAACTAGACTGTTAAAAATTGGAATGGTTAATCATTCATCAATGTAATATTATCGAAGACAGATATCTTTCTAATGTTAACGAATTTGGGTCACGTTTTTATAAAATAACAGAGAAGATTTAAATAGAGTCATATGACACTTTTTGAGTAAGAAGAATGCAAGAAAATCAAATTAAAAGTTTAGGCTTACAGATTCAATTAGATGCAAATATATATATTAATATTAAATCAGAAGACTTAATTCAACAACATAATGAATATATGTCCACAAAACCATGCAATAAGAGTAAAATAATGTATTAAACATTCACAAGCATACAATTTTACTTTGAAGAGTGATATAGAATTCATAGATGAATGCATGAATTGATCTTTTTTTTTATATTTTTGTCACAAGGTAGTGGTTTCTTACTAATATCATTTATCGTATTTAATTTTTGTTTATTAAGAATATGATTTAGTTGTTTATTAGTGTATTACAAAACGCTCGTCACTTATGACCATTCAAGTAGATAACGCAAAATTCGACAGATGGCAGAACGCGTACGTTGTAACATGTGCAGCATCTAGCGGAGACAAGATTAACTTCGTGTTACACTAAAAGTGTGACATTTTCTTGTCGATTATATCTCTATCAATAAACCTATTCACGTCAAAATTTAACATAATAAAAAGCTTAAATTCATACACATGGAACAGTATGATGACGTAAGCTACCATATGTAGGGCAGAGTCGGGTAGTATCGGATATCGGGTAATATCGGACAGTAAGTTTCTTTCATCTACCGCACGATGATAGTACCTGATTGACATGGTTATGTTTCTGTGATGTCGCATAGAGAAACGTAACCATGTCATTCAGGTACTACCATATGGTGGTAGATGAAAGAAACGCACTGTCCGATATTACCCGATGTCCGATACTACCCGACTCTCCCCTGTAATTGTGAGTTTGTATTCTGTGCCGTTAATCCAAAAACAAGACAATGACGCAATGTCCTAGCAATGTCTTCCTGTTGTTAGGTTGACAGCACTATTATGTGTTTTCCTATCTGTTTTTGTTGCATTTACTGACTTTATAAAATCCGGCGTTCTCGTTGGGACACCCTGTATAATAAGTATAGACTGAAATATTCTTAAGAAATTTGTACCGTACCTAACGGTAAAACGCCAAGTTTCCAGTATGAATGATGACTAAACTACAGATGTTACTGTAACGGTTATATCCTCACTTGAATGTTAAATTTTTCATTGTGACTGGGCCTTTACTACTGCTATTGCTACTGTTACAAAAGTAGCAAACAATTGGAATCCGGTGTGGTTTAGTGGATAAAGCGTCAACACGTAGAGCTGAAAACCAGGGTTCGAGTCCCGGTGCCGAAAATAATTTTTCTCCGCTCCACCCATCCTTCATCATAATTATGGTAATGCAGAATTCCTGCACGAAAATATCATACGTACTTCATTACATCACAATTATATGATATGAGTAAATAATCACTTAGTGATTTAAGACGGCGCTCATTCCGTCGGATCCCGGCCACTTACTAACTCGTAATGAGTGCACCTCTGCACATAGTGTGTTGGACATTGTGCTACTGTCACACATCTGTGACTCAGTGCATGAGGGTTGGCCACTGAAGGGAAACTAAGAAGTGGAACTTAAACTAATAGGATTCAATCCGGCATCGGAACTGGAATCCGGGTGGATTAGTGGATAAAGCGTCAGCACATAGAGCTGAAAACCAGAGATCAAGTCCCGGTGCCGGAGAGAATTTTTCTCCGCTCCACCCATCCTTCATCATAATTATGGTAATGCAGAATTCCTGCACGAAAATATCATACGAACTTCAGTATATCACAATTATATCACTTAGTGATTTAAGACGGCGCTCATTCCGTCGGATCCCGGCCACTTACTAACTCGTAATGAGTGCACCTCTGCACATAGTGTCTTGGACATTGTGCCACTGTCACACATCTGTGACTCAGTGCATGAGGGTTGGCCACTAAAGGGAAACTAAGAGGTGGAACTTAAACTAATAGGATTCAATCCGGCATCGGAACTGGAATCCGGGTGGATTAGTGGATAAAGCGTCAGCACGTAGAGCTGAAAACCTGGGTTCGAGTCCCGAGAGAATTTTTCTCCGCTCCATCCATCCTTCATCATATGTTAACGCAGAATTTCTGGATGGAAATATCATATGTACTTCGGTACATCATAATGATATGATATGCATAAGTAATAACTTAGTGATTTAAGACGGCGCTCATTCCGTCGGACCCTGGCCACTTAGTAACTCGTAATGAGTGCACCTCTGCACATTAGTGTGTTTGACATTGTGCCACTGTCACACATCTGTGACAGCATGAGGGTTGGCCACTAAAGGGAAACTAAGAGTTGGAACTTAAGCTGAGAGGATTCAATTCGGATCGGAACTGGAATACGGTGTGGCTTAGTGAATAAAGCGTCAGCACGGAGAGCTGAAAACCAGTGTTCGAGTCCCGGTGCCGGAGAGAATTTTTCTTCGCTCCACCCATCCTTCATCATATGGTAATGCAGAATTCCTGCACGAAAATATCATAATTATGTACTTCGGTACATCGCCATAATATGATATGAATAAATAATCACTTAGTGATTTAAAACGGTGCTCATTCCGTCGCATCCCGGCCACTTAGTCACTGGTAATGTGTGCACCTCTGCACATAGTGTGTTGGACATTGTGCCACTGTCACACATCTGTGACACAGTGCATGAGGGTTGGCCACTAAAGGGAAACTAAGTCCTGAGAGAATTTTTCTCCGCTCTATCCATCCTTCATCATATGGTAATGCAGAATTACTGCAACGGAAATATCATACGTACTTCGGTACATCACAATAATAAAACCAAACAATTGTCAACAAAAATTCTATAACAACATTTATGTAGAACGGTTTTGTCGTTTTTTGAACTTGGTCTGTGTTGAATAATTTCAAGGGAAAAATTGTTCCGGGGCCGGGTATGGATCCCGGGACCTCTGGTTGAACGTACCAGCGCTCTCCCAACTGAGCTACCCGGGAACTCCACCCGACACCGTCTCAACTTTTCCCTTTTATATCCACACAACTCGCGTGGGCTGACGAAACTCCAGGGACCTACAACGAGTGCACACAAACTCTGTGTGACTTGGAATTGTGGTTTTTCTGTTAACGTACACAGTGACGTATATATTATACAAATCTAGTCTTTCATACCCGGCCCCGGAACAATTTTTCCCTTGAAATTATTCAAATCTGCTTTACAGGGAGCTTTACCTGAAAGACTAGATTTGGTCTGTGTTATTTTAAATGTTACATTGAAGATAGGATTACATCGTTGATTAATGCGTATCTATATTTTAATGCAATTTGTATTAACCTAACAGTGGAAATTAGAATTCATGAATATGTAATGGCTGGCAGTTCGTGTCGGGCCCGGTGACTGGAAGCAGGTGTTGTTGACAGATACGCGTTAGTGACAGGGACTCGACGACTTGTATCTATTATTCGTGGCGTGCAGCCTGCACTCAGCCTTGTCAATGTAGCTCTGAGATAACTGACGCACAACTACTTCTGCTCAGAGAGCATGTGGCTGCTACAACTCCTGCTGCTTGTCTAATACGTCCTTAACATTGTTGTTACTAAACCACCGAGTTTCAAGTCCTAACACATTCAAACTAGTTTTCTTCTCGATGTCTTAGACCAGTGATGTCAAAACAAGCGCATTTTTCTGACCTTGACGTCGTGTGCGGGCATCAAGCGCTAAGTATGGAAAGAGGAAGGGTTGTGCGTATGAATAAGCAGCCTGTTGGATTAAGGGAACCAGGTAGTGAGAAGGGGTAAAAAATACAATTTTTTATTTCGTGTTTAAAAAAATAAGTACAAATCTTGCTCTTTAAAACAATATACATTGTGAGGAGTATATCTGCAGATACCCTTAAATTGTTTCTTTAAGTTTGGCGACGAATGTAATTTATACATACTTCCATTTTTAAATGCAGTTTTCCGTAATTTGATGTTTTTTTAAACTTAAGTGAATTTTTCTCTGAAATTACCGGATCAATTTACATCAAATTTTTACAGTGTTTTCTGCAGCTTATGTTCTAGAAAGTAGACTTACGGGTTTAAGGATATCGCACGTATAACACGAGGTAAAAAATTGAAAAAATGGCAAAATTATTAATCAAAGTTAAACATATTTTTTTCTTTTTCACTAAGGTTGAAATATTTAAATAAATTTTGCTTTTTAATTTAGAATATATATTACTTGATAACTTAAAAAAATACAAGGCATAAGAGTGAAGATTGTAGTAAGTAATGTGCGCTTTAGAAATGAGATAAACTTAGCAAAGTGGGAAAACATGTTATAAGTTAGGGCGTTAATTTTGCACTTGGATAAGAAAGCAATTAGTTGTCTTTTATAATACTGAATTCAGAATGATTGGTTGTATGACCATGGAAAATGCTATTCCACTCTGAACAATAAAAGCCTAGATGTATTGAACTAAACTTTTGTATTGAAATTATTTAATCTCACAGGCAACACTACCCACTGTCCTTAAGAAAACAGTGATTCACAAGCTTCAAACGGAACGTGAAATTTTTAGGTCGTTATTTGTATATAGCTTCTTTCTAATGTATGCATGTATTTATTAACACTACAATTGGGTATACACCCGGTGGCAGTGATATATAATATACAATAATTACAATTACATGAAATAAAATAAAATAAACCTAAATGAAATAAAATGAAATAAACGTAAATCTATAAATAGTAGATGCAATAAACCTAGGACTATAATTAAAAACTATTCTATAATAACGCCTACGATAAGCAAAAGTAAATCTAACTTAAAAGTACTTCTATTTCATCCAACTATTACCAATTTAAATAATTACATGTCACCTTAATTAATTACATACCAACTTAATTACATATCATCTTAATTAATTACATATCACCTTAATTTCTTTACATATCATTTAATTAATTACATATCAACTTAATTATTTTACATATCAACTTAATAACTACATATCAACTTAATTAATTATATATCAATTCAATTAAGTACATGCCACAACTTAAATAATTACACTGCACCTCCAATTACATTTTCAGTCTAATCTTCTCAACCTTTCCTTAAATGTATTGATTTTAAGAGGACCACCCTGAAAGATTGCCGCAGGCAAGCTGTTCCAGTCTACTATTGTCCGGTTAATAAAAGAAAATTTTGCCACGTCCGTTCTCTGTTTTCTACATTTAAATTTCCTAATACGATCAGCCCTATCTATATTGTCTGTAAAACAATAGTACTAATACCGATTTCTTAATATTGCACTTGTGTTTTATATGTTAATAACGTAATAAAGAGTTAAGAAGGAATATTCACATAAATTCTATAATAGTACAACCATACTGTACTAAATGGATGAAACACATCATTCATGAAGAAGTGATATTCCAAAAAAAAAAAAAAAGATTTAGTATGCCATAAGTTGGAATTGATATTGATGGTACCTTTAGCCTTATAAAATTAATCAATAAACTAATCAAAACAATATTACAGTACAAAGCAAAGTTATCTAGGTGCTGTATATGTTTTAAGGGTAACTAATATTCCATAAAAAAAACTCTTATCGTCTTATGCTTTTAAGGTGATATTGGTGAGCAACTTCCTATCATCAGAATATTAAATTATTTTCTCGAAATGTTCTGAAGCTATAGAGCTGACATTTTTACAACACATAGGCACGTATATTTTGCTTATGATGTAACAGTAGTTGATTTGTTAATTCATTTCCTTACAAACAATTTCCATGCGAATATTTTCAAAATTGTCAGAACACTATCTTCAGTAATACGTATTTAAGGTATATTAGATTTACGAAAACATTCTGTAAGGCGACTAAATAAATAGAGCTATATCTGAAAATTTCACTTTTCTATAAAAAAGAAAGTTGAGAAAATATTTATTTCGAATAAAAAAATCAAACTTGTGAAAAGTGAGCATTAAAATTAAAACTTACATTCTTTTATTTTATATTGGGTTATTTTACGACGCTGTATCAACATCTAGGTTATTTAGCGTCTGAATGAAATGAAGGTGATAATGCCGGTGAAATGAGTTCGGGGTCCAGCACCGAAAGCTACCCAGCATTTGCTCGTATTGGGTTGAGGGAAAACCCCAGATAAAACCTCAACCAGGTAACTTGCCCCGACCGGGATTGGAACCCGGGCCACCTGGTTTCGCGGCCAGACGCGCTGACCGTTACTCCACAGGTGTGGACCTTACATTCTTATAATGCACTTATACTTCTCAGAAAAATCTAAAAATTAACATGGATACAATTTTAATAAGTTTTGCTTCCCTTTATCCACTGAATCAATGCTGGCCATCCCTGAATATAGCTCGACAAAGCGGCATATAATACCTCTTTCTTCTGTCTCTTTCCTTTCCGCTGTAAAGCGCTCAGGCTCTTCTGAGCTCTAAAGCGCGCGCTTGCTCCTATGGGTATCTATTGACATGACTGTCTTAGACGATAGTATACCATTTATTATTGTTTATTATTTGATTTATTTAATCTGGTGAAGTTAAGATCATCAGGCCTTCTCTACTACATCACCAGAACACATTATTAAATAAAAATCATATGTAGAGGCAAGAAGTAAATAAGAAAACGGAACAAAAGTACGTACACAACTACAAAAAAAACAAATGCAAAAAGAGGGGCAGAAAAAATACAAATACAAATATAAAAAAGTACAAAAAGGTACTAATATAATATATTAATTGCCTAATTTACGGAGTGAACCGTAAGTAGTATCATTAATTTCAAGAGATTATTATTTGAGATATTTCAAACAAAAAATGTTCAATACAGTCTGCTCTTTTTTTTCTTTCTTCTCGAGAAAAAAATTGTTTTATGTGAAACATTCCATAGCGTATTTTAGGAAAGCCATTGATTTAATTCCCAGTATGCTCAGTCAATTTAAGATAATAATAAATGATTGAAATAATTTTATTTTTGTCCTTCAAATGTGTAGATATTTGATCCTAACAAATGTAACGTTTTAAAATTACTTTTGAGAACGAAAAGTTACGTTTGAACAGATCAAATTTCTGCACATTTAAAGGACAAAACTAAAATTCTTTCAATCATATATTATCATAATGCACTGTTCTCTTAACCCCTTCAGGCCTGATGGACATTATAGTGTAGAATTGTTTTTCTTTTTCTTTTTTTTTTCTTTTTTTTTTTTTTTGTCTTCGATACTTTTAAATATTTTGAAAAATTCAATGTGATAGAATTGGAAAATATTATTTTTGAAACATTTCTATATCTGAATTAAAAGTAAAATTTAAAATTTTGGGGGCCCTGGGGTAAAAATTGTCCCCAAATTTTTATTTTTCTGTGAAGACTTGATTTGGGAATTTTGGATCCCCAGAATGATTATATGACCAGTTCTTTTTTTTAATTTTTTTAATATAAATACAGGTCTGAAGGAGTTAAATTGACTGAGCATATTAGGAATTAAATCAGTGTTTGCTTAAGACATGCTATGAAATGTTTTACATAAAACAATTTTTTTTTTCTCTAAAAGGAAGCAAGGTTATATTCAATTTTTTGTTTGAAATATCTCAAAGAATAACCCTCTGAAATTAATGTCATTACTGGCGGTAGATCCTGTATATAGGGTAAAGGAAAAGAGGGAAAATTTGAAATTACAAGAAGGAAGAAATTCCTGGTAGACTCGTCTTATGCAACCCTGAAATTTATAGCTAACCCATCAAATTTCGGTACCTGTTTCTAGGAGATTTCAACTTAAAATTAGATGTCAACTGTATATGCTTCCAAAGTGGGTAATTCCTTAATTGAAGGTAGGCATCTCCGCATTTTGTTTTGTTACCAAGGGAAGTTAGAACCCTGTTAATATTAGATACTTTCCGCTTGTTTTCAAATGCTAATGAAGTGAGGACTTAAAACAGATTGGGTTATACTCACAGATTTTAATAACGTATAACGTTGATCTCTATTGAAGGTGTTAGAGTTGAAAGCACAACCACTTTATAATGCATGTCCGAACTTCTGCCCTCGTTTTGCGGTACATTTACGACATCGTTGGCGTAGAACCGATGAGGAGGAAATATGTGGAATATTCCGAGTTTCCCACATTAAAACGAAAGAATAACGTTGGCTTACTTTAAAAACTAGGAATTTCATTTGAGGATATTACACAAAAGAATAAAATAACTTATTATCCTGTTTTTGCCCCAAATTTATTAATAATTGTTATGCATTTCTTATTCATAGACGGTCTTAATAATAAAAATTCTTACTGCATTGTACCGGTACTTATATAGTAAATAGCTAGTTTATAAGTTGTGTCTAAAACCCTGACTAATCATTATATACGTCGTGTATAACAATACAGTATATCGATCAGGTTCAATTGTAATACCGATACTTAGCGCAGCACACTAGCGCACACTATCAGATGCAATATATAATCTCAGTTATTCCGTTACCTTTCGTAATAAAATAATGACAAAACTATGACGTAGTTCTACAACAGTTACATTCTAATTGCCACTACGTGTTATCTAAAATAACATATTTCTAATTGACACTACGTGTTATCTAAAATAACACATTTCTAATTGAACTAAGTGTTACCTAAAATAACATATTTCTAATTGAAACTACGTGTTATCTAAAATAACATATTTCTAATTGACACTAAATGTTATCTAAAATAACATATTTCTAATTGACACTAAGTGTTATCTAAAATAACATATTTCTAATTGACACTACGTGTTATCTAAAATAACATATTTCTAATTGACACTACGTGTTATCTAAAATAACATATTTCTAATTGACACTACGTGTTATCTAAAATAACATTTTTCTAATTGACACTAAGTGTTATCTAAAATAACATATTTCTAATTGATACTACGTGTTATCTAAAATAACATATTTCTAATTGACACTACGTGTTATCTAAAATAACATATTTCTAATTGACACTACGTATTATCTAAAATAACACATTTCTAACTGACACTATGTGTTATCTAAAATAACATATTTCTAACTGACACTACGTGTTATCTAAAATAACATATTTCTAATTAACACTACGTGTTATCTAAAATAACATATTTCTAACTGACACTACGTGTTATCTAAAATAACATATTTCTAATTGACACTACGTGTTATCTAAAATAACATGTCTAACTGACACTACGTGTTGTCTAAAATAACATATTTCTAATTCACACTACGTGTTATCTAAAATAACATATTTCTAATAGACACTATGTGTTATCTAAAATAACATATTTCTAATTGACACTAAGTGTTATCTAAAATAACATATTTCTAATTGACACTAAGTGTTATCTAAAGGAACATATTTCTAATTGACACTAAGAGTTATCTAAAATAACATATTTCTAATTGACACTAAGTGTTATCTAAAATAACATATTTCTAATTGATACTACGTGTTATCTAAAATAACATATTTCTAATTGACACTAAGTGTTATCTAAAATAACATATTTCTAATTGATACTACGTGTTATCTAAAATAACATATTTCTAATTGACACTAAGTGTTATCTAAAATAACATATTTCTAATTGACACTAAGTGTTATCTAAAATAACATATTTCTAATTGACACTACGTGTTATCTAAAATAACATATTTCTAACTGACACTACGTGTTATCTAAAATTACGTATTTCTAATTGACACTACGTGTTATCTAAAATAACATGTCTAATTGACACTAAGAGTTATCTAAAATAACATATCTAATTTATACTACGTGTTATCTAAAATAACATATTTCTAATTGATACTACGTGTTATCTAAAATAACATATTTCTAATTGACACTAAGTGTTATCTAAAATAACATATTTCTAATTGACACTAAGTGTTATCTAAAATAACATATTTCTAATTGATACTACGTGTTATCTAAAATAACATATTTCTAATTGACACTACGTATTATCTAAAATAACATATTTCTAATTGACACTAAGTGTTATCTAAAATAACATATTTCTAATTGATACTACGTGTTATCTAAAATAACATATTTCTTATTGACACTACGTGTTATCTAAAATAACATATTTCTAATTGACACTAAGTGTTATCTAAAATAACATATTTCTAATTGACACTAAGTGTTATCTAAAATAACATATTTCTAATTGATACTACGTGTTATCTAAAATAACATATTTCTAATTGACACTACGTGTTATCTAAAATAACATATTTCTAATTGACACTACGTAATATCTAAAATAACACATTTCTAACTGACACTATGTGTTATCTAAAATAATATATTTCTAACTGACACTACGTGTTATCTAAAATAACATATTTCTAATTGACACTACGTGTTATCTAAAATAACATATTTCTAACTGACACTACGTGTTATCTAAAATTACATATTTCTAATTAACAGTACGTGTTATCGAAAATAACATATCTCTAACTGACACTACGTGTTATCTGGAATAACATATTTCTGTCACTACGTGTTATGTAAAATAATATATTTCTAACTGACACTACGTGTTATCTAAAATAACATATTTCTAACTGACACTACGTGTTATCTAAAATAACATATTTCTAATTGACACTTCGTTTTAACTAAAATAACATATTTCTAAGTGACACCACGTGTTACCTGAAATAAGATATTTCTAATATACATTACATTTTATGTAAAATAACATATTTCTAATTAATACTATGTATTATCTAAAATAACATATTTCTAATGGTCACTACGTGTTATCTAAAATAATATATTTCCAGTTGGCACTACGTGTTATCTAAAATAACATATTTCTAATTGGTACTACGTGTTATCTAAAATAACTTTTCTACTTGGCACTACTTTTTATCTAAAATAAAATATTTCTAACTGCTTTAATAATTGCTACAAACGTGAGAAACACAACTGACAGCGATGACACAGATATGTCCAAAATAGAAATAAATATCGAAATTCACCAGAATAAAGAAATTCCAAGAATACTTGTTACTTTCCTGGCAAGTTACCGATTTGACAATCGATTAATGCAATTGTAAACGATACTACATTGCCTGATATGTTGGCTATTTCTGGGAATTCCACTTACGTGAGATTTTCAACACTGATACAAACACCAAATTCTTCCTCTGAACAAATCGCCGTAAAAACCTGAAATTCCTTAATTTTGAAAAGGTGATGGGGGGGATTCGAGTAAATCTCTATGTTTGCAAGCAACGTATATACAGGAATTACGGTAATGAGATTAGGAAAACTGAATGCAATTTGCTATAAGATTAACATTTGTCTAATGAACGGAATGAAATAAGCTTTGAATAATAATCAATCCTGCAGTATTAATAATAATAATAATAATAATAATAATAATAATAATAATAATAATAATAATAATACATTAAACTAGAATATACTATTAAGAGGATAAGTAAAGAACTGTTTCTGAGCCACGAAAAATATCAATAAACTGCGTATAAGCACATGAGAATATGCAGTAAATATTGTTGTTGTTATTATTTATCCATCTGTTTGTGAGTAATGTCAACCTTGTATTAATTTGCTGTAGTTACTAATGTAGGCCTATTATGCACTAGTCTGTTTGGCGTCCATGGCAAAGCACAAATGTATAACATTATTTTTGTTTAATTTATTGCAACCCCCATGGATTCTAATAAACTCTTCCAAATAGATTAAGTATATATATATATATATATATATATATATATATATTCGAACTTTCCTTGTGCATAGGAATGGACTTAATTTCATTGTTGTGTTTATGGCATGTGGCGTAAATATTTCCCTGACGACCGAAATCGAATGACGTCAGTGTAATTTGCGATTTACCAAATCCTTTCAATTTTTTCTGTCAATGTAGATAGAATATATACGTTACATGTTTAAAGTCATTTCAGACGTTTTTATATAACATCATTTATTTCAAATGGCTTAGGATATATAATTTTTTTTTTTTTCATTTATAAGGTCTGACAGTAGTTGTCGGTGACCAAATGCCAATCTACGTATATTTGCGAATTCAAATCCTACCGGTTCAAGGGAACCCAAGCCTTGAACATTAATTAAAGTTTTCATGTTTGTATTTCACTGCATTATATTCTCTGAAATTTCCTCTTTCCAACGGTATATGAAACATACGCACTAGTCACTTCTAAATAGATTTTTAAAAATGTAAGAGTCCGCTATATGAAGCTAGGATGTACTAAATATTTTGAAGGTCTTCTTGAAAAATAGTGAAATTTTCGTTTTTGATTTTTGGCGACGTTGTATTCTCTGAAATTTCATCTTCGCAAAAGTTTATGAAACACACACACACACTACTCACTTCTAAATAGATAAAAAAGTAACAATCCGCTATATGAAATTAGGATGTACTAAATATTTTCAAGGTCATCTTGAAAAATAGCGAAATTTTCGTTTTTAATTTCTGTCTATATTATATTCTCGTAATTTTTCTCCTTCCAAAGGTATATGAAAAACAAACACTATTCATTTAGAAATAGATAAAAGTAACAATCCATCAAATATATCTGGGAAACACTAACGGTCTTACTAATAAAAACTCTATATACAGATGTTTAACTGTCTTATACTTATACAATGAGTAGCTCGTTTATACGTAGTGTGTAAATTTCTTACTAATAATCACTACATACGTCGTGTATAACAGTACAACTGTTACACAGCTACGTCATAGTTTCGTCTTTACTTCGTTACGAAAGGTAATAGAATATCTGCGGTTCTCTATTGCATCCGGTAGAGTGCTCTACTGTGGAGTGTGAAATATCGATAGTACAACTAGCTCTAATCGATTACCACATTATATTTTGGTCAAAGAGTACAAGGTACGGCAATATTATACTACTTATTCTGTGCTCTTTGGTTTGTTCTTCTGTGCTTACAAGGCATCCATTATCATAAAATGACAGTCGATACGAACAGCTGTTAGAGAGGCGGCCATTTTTTCTCTGTATACAACGCTTAAACAAGGGGTTTCGTATATATAACTACTGCAAAGCAATTCCCATTGTATAGGTATAGCCTGTTTATACATCCATCGCTTATACATGGTTTATTAGTAACGTTTTCTGTCTCAACGCTGCATAAGTCTCGTCTAAAAACTATACACGGTTTATTAGTAAGACCGTAAAAGTTTTGAAAATCTTTCCCTAAGTTTTTATTTTCTGTACAAAATGCACTTTTTCTCAGTTTCTATCCGTCACAATTACTTAAAACCTTCAGGGAACATCCATTATAGCATAGTGCATGACTTAACACAGGCATTTTATGAACTAAAATTTACAAAGAAGTTAACTCTAAGAGAGAAGCAAAAATTATTATATTCAGTTTGGCATTATATGAACAAGAATTCGTAACTTGACGATTGAAATGTTTAAAAATCCCTGTGAAATTAACCCTAAAAATTCCTGGAATAAGCTGTAAAATTCAGTTTTTGGACTTCCAATATTTCCTAAAAAAAAAAAAGATGAATTGAAAATCATTAATTTAACAAAGATTAAGATAAGATGGTTCGGGTTCTCTTAAAGAGCGATATGATCATTAGTCTGGTTTCCCCCCTTAGGGAAGTAAAGTAGCTTGTCCCACGTAGATTTAAGCTCTTAAAAGAATCCTCTCGAGAGAAAGAGTGACAGAGAACAAAATTGTGGACCACGTTTCATTTACTTTCGATTCTGATGCTGAATGACATCTACTTTGGAAAACATCATTAAATATACTACTACTACTACTACTACTACTACTACTACTACTACTACTACTACTACTACTACTACTACTACTACTACTACTACCATCACTACCACCACCATCAACAACAGCAACAGCGTTATACGGCATGGTGCATTGGAACCGTAAAATATATTTGGTACAGTGTATATGATATATTGCTAACAAAAAAAAGTCCAGAGACATTAGTACAATGCAATTTTTATGGTCCAACGACTGAAACGTCCAGGGACATTTGATACGATGTATCTGGTCCAATAAAAAAAGTCGAAAGACATATTTTGTTACAGTATATTTGGTCTTATGAAACAAATATTGGCAGTCTAATTCAAAAGGGAAACAACTAACAATTTAAAGTTGGGAGAAACTGCATTATAAAGCTCCATATTACTGTGAAAAATCCAATTAACACACTCCGATTTGAAATTTATAGTATATATAAATTTATTTAAGTAATACTTACGTAATAGAACTCAAGTAACTGTAATTCATGAGCAATTTAGTAATAAGCAGTATGTGAAATTGGGCGTGCCACAAGGTACTCTTTTAGGGCCAATTTTTTTTAATATAGGCCCTATCCTATATAAATGACAAAATAACAATACCAATTATGATGTGAAATTGACTTCTGTTTCTGTTAAAAATTTTTCTTCCATGTTATTAATGACTAAAAATTTCGTTTGTGAAACCCTATAAAACTGCAAATTTATATTTGTGTTTGTTGAGACTTACATCAATTGTAGATAGTGCAAACTAACAGTACACAGTGTAAGAAAAAAGTTATTAAACCAAATAACTTGGACCTTTTTCAGCATTGGACCATATGGATTGTACCCAATATCCTGAACATTTTTCAACATTGGACCATATGAATTGTATCAAATATAACCATTGAAGCAAACACTTTGATCCTTTTTTAACATTAGACCATATGGATTGTAACAAATATAACCATTTTTTCAAATATCCTTAACCTTTTTCAACATTGGACCATATGGATTGTACCTAATATCCTGGAAATTTTTCATCATTGGACCATATGGATTGTGTCAAATATAAACAGTGAAGCAAATATTCTGGACCTGGACCTTTTTTAACATTAGACCATAATATGGATTGGACAAATATAACCATTTTACCAAATATCCTGGACCTTTTTCAACATTGGTCCGTATGGATTGTACCTAATATCCTGGACCTTTTTCAACATTGGTCCGTATGGATTGCACTTAATATCCTGGACCTTTTTCAACATTGGTCCATATGGATTGTACCTAATATCCTGGACCTTTTTCAACATTGGTCCGTATTGATCGTACCCAATATCCTGGACATTTTTCAACATTCGACCATATGAATTGTATCAAATAGGCTATAACCGTTGAAGCAAACATCGTGGTCCTTTTTAACATTAGACCATATGGATTGTAACAAATATAACCATTTTCCCAAATATCCTGAACCTTTTTCAACATTGGACAATATGGATTGTACCCAATATATTGGACATTTTTCAACATTGGACTATATGGATTTTATCAAATATAACCATTGAAGCAAATATCCTGGACCTTTTTTAACATTAAACCATATGGATTGAACAAACATAACCATTTTACCAAATATCGACCTTTTTCAACATTGGTCCACATGGATTGTACCTAATATCCTGGAAATGTTTCAACATTAGATCATATGGATTGTATCAACTATCACTGAAGCAAATATCCTGGACCTTTTTAACATTAGACTGTATGCATTGTAACAAATATAACGATTTTACCAAATATCCTGGACCTTTTTCAACATTGAACCATATGGATTGTACCAAGATTTCTCTGTTTGTACCAAATGTCAATGGACCATTACTGCTATTGGATGATATGGATTGAATCAAATGTCCGATAATCACATTGGAACCAATGTTGTGAAATCTATTACTTTTTTAAACTAACTATTAACAACTACATTAGAAAGCACTTAATTTCATTTTCTGCAATTCTTGCAACACATAATTTAAAGTACTTTTTCGCTGTAATGCTACTTTATATTAAATTTAAGCCGGTTGCATAAGCATCAATTTTCCTGTCTCGTTAAACACTGCTATGAAACTCTTGCTTCAGCAGACATCAATATGTGTTCCATGCAGATGTTATTGATTTTCCGTTACGTGTAATGTAATACATCAATAATTCGTATTGCTAATGCAGTGGTTTTGAAATCTCTTTGAGGAAGGACAGGAAGCACTGCTCATCTCTGTACGATTAAGAACGCCTGTTGCTGTTCCTCCGCTTCCTACTCGGCAGGGAGAACTCCATGTTTACCTGCAAACACGTCCTCGGAACCTTATGGAATGATAATGAATCCGGCCTGGAGGCGTCTCGTCTCGACTCTGATATGACGAAAGAGAGGCATTAAAGGGAGTAACGTGAAGCTGGTATCTCAGTTTCAACACCGAGTTCCCCTCACCTGCGCTCCTTTCACATTTTACAGCATCTTCGCCTCTGTTTACACTAACATCCAATTATATGAATTCCATAAATTACTCAAAAATCACGTGGTTATCCTTCTAATAACGTAACTTTCACCTGTCCTGCAAGTTTATTAAGTCCCGTATTGTTCTGTTACATACAGCCGTGGCGAAAATGTGACTCGCGAGCACATTGTGGCTCGCAATGATAGCTATGCATTTCTCTTCCTTCCTACCGCCCACAACCCCCACCCTCTCACTCACTGGAGTCAAACTCCGTTCCATTTGTATTTGTCTCTCTGCGAATGGCATATCGTCGCAATGTCTCTCGCTCGAAAACATGTACCTCTAAAAAAACGAAAGTTTCAAGTAGGATGGGAGGACGCATTTTTTTGCTGTCAATATGATGAGAATATTAAATGTATGATTTGTTCACAAGTATTACGAGGAAAACTGTTGTATAACATAAAACGGCATTATACTACATGTCACTCATGAAACATTAAAAGATTGTATTATTATTATTATTATTATTATTATTATTATTATTATTATTATTATTATTAGCCTATTATTATTATTATTATTATTATTATTATTATTATTATTATTATTATTATTAGGCCTATTATTATCTCTGTACGTCGATCCTTTTTCAGCAGATGTACGAATAATGCGGTTAGATCTTCAATTTAAACCCCTAGATTTACACTGTGATGTTAAATGAAAGCTAAATGTAAGGACTTGACAAATATTGAACTTTTCAAATCTTTGCCAAAAAATAAATATCCGAAGCTTCGTTCTTTCGCTAGCTTTATTGAAGCCATGTTCGCTACAACTTACGTTTGTGAAAAATTATTTTGAACAATGAAAATAGTAAAAACCAAACTTAGATCACGACTGACAGACAAATACCTTCGTGATCAATTAGGACTGGCAGTGACATAATTCCTGATTTTGAAACTCTGTCGCAGAGACATTCTGAAGACAGTTAATTTTAGGTTGTGATGTGTGTGTGTCCTATGTTTTCTTATTCATTTCTTTCTTCGTTCCACGTACTAAACATTATGCTTGACGTAAGAAAAATGAAAATCCGTTACTAAGTTGCTTCACTTCCCCTTCGGGTGTCCGCATCCCTCCATAGGTGCTATGCACGTTGCAGGTTACACAGTGGCTCGGCGCACGATCTCATTTTCGCCACGGCTGTGTTACAAACAAGTCAAATTACATTTTTAAATTATTTAAACTGAATTTAAATTAGATGTAAGTATTAATAAATTTAAATTTAAGAAGTATAATTATTAGAATATGCATGCATTTTATTAATGATTTATTTATTTATTTATTTATTTATTTATTTATTTATTTATTTATTTATTTATTTATTTATTTATTTATTTATTTATTTATTTATTTATTTATTTATTTATTTATTTATTTATTTAAAGTTTTCTGCCCAAGAACAAGTACTTCGCTGCAAATCCAACATTCTTTAATCTTCCATATTTTCCGCCTTCCTCTTAGTTTCCGCATACGATCCATTGCGTTGTTTGTCATCTGATAGGTTTGAACCTCATAAATGACAACAATAAGGCATCACTCGTGAGACAACTAAGCCAGAAAATAACGGAGTAGGGTGGCCAGTTTCTTTTCCCCTCCCTTGCATTCGCACTTAACTAGTAACATATTACACTAATCAGACTTCAGATGTATACAAACAGTTATGCTTCCTCTGACACATATCGTCAAGTGGCATTTACCATCTGTTAATATAAGCATGTACATATCAGCCAGAACCTCAATCAGATAATCAAATTTGAAATCATGGTCGGTGAATAATTAGTTATTTTGACAGCAGCGATGTATTGAAATTGATACTAAAGCTTTGTGTTGTACTAGTAGACTATATTGCAAACCTCTTTTGTGCGAGATCGTGCGTATTTGCTTGGTTTCCGCACAAAACCAATCCGCGGTAAGTCTAAAATTCTACATTCAGTATTCCCAACAATTTCCCTCGTCTTACCGTTTAAGTGACATATTGATTTTACTGCTTTAGGCTTTTAACGTGTTATTTTTAGAGACGTTCAATATAGTAATAATTATAAATTGGAAACTTACCACTGCAATTTCACCTAAATTGCACTGTTAATTATTGTTTTTAAATATTTGCAAAAATTAAGTAAACTCTAAATCATTACATAACCTTACCGTTTGTTTTAAGTTCACATTTACTTTATAGACTGGGGGAAAAAAAGACAGACGTATATCACGGCCTGCTGGAGTATAGTAAACACAGAAAACACTTTAAAGCAACAATGTTGAAGATAGATATTTTTGTTTTGCAAGTTTGCCGTCATTGAACAGAAACCAAGATGGAGATTTCATTGCAACTAATTGGAAATTCCTCTTTCAGGTATGTAATAAACGATCTTCGCACAAAATAATGTACGATACACGAGCGGTATGTTATCTTTCAATTCTCGGAAATTAAAAAAGCTCAACTGCGTTTCGCTTTTTCAAACTTTTCCTCGAACATGAAAACTTCAACATACCGCTCTTGTAACGCATATTACTATTGTGTATATTTCAACTAGACTGATATAAATTAAGACTTTATAGTAGTATTAAATTTTTTTGACTCCTTCCATATTCTAGCTGTGAAGCAATGTACGATTACATATGTATGCAGATGTTCTATGTTGGGGAATTGGAAATAGACCTAAATCACTTTCTCTTAAGCTTGAGAATCTTTGAAAGCGTGAAGCAGAATGCTGAGGAGTAGAGGAATATTGTCTCTATAGCAAATAAAACTTTACTTTAAGTAACTTAATTTATTAAGGCTATGGATCTGTGAAATTTCTAACTTCTGAATTTTTACACCAATTAATCTGAAACTTTCACAATATTTTTCTTGTGTGAACATGCAGTGCACAATTTTTCACTTTGATATTCCAATTAGTTTACTTATAATTAAATTTTGTTTTTTTTTAAGTACTGAATTATAATTGTCCCAATTTTCAAAGTTTACATAATTTTTGTTTAAATTTATATTTAATTTATTCCTGTTAGAGTCGACGGCAATTCGGAAGGCGGTAGTCTGCTAGCGTTTGCGTCGAGAGAGGCAGATAGAGAGGGCAAGGCAGTGTACAACATTACCACATCGTACTTCACGAGCACGTGCAAAACAAATAGTGCAGGAGAGAATTTAAATTATCAAAAGATATTAATGACCTTAGCCGTTGACTACTGTAAGCATGACACCAAACAAACCCTCTTTCCTTCACTAACAATATTCTTTGCACGGTTCTCAATCCCACACGACATGCTTCTACAGTCGTTTCTTGTGCGTTGGCAACGTTGCATTCAACATCAAGATGGCCGGCAGCGTTCTGCTCGTCGACGTTTTCAAATAATTATACACCTTAAACACTATTTTCCGCGCCTGCCTGTGCAATACTTGTCTTCTTACAGTCTCTTCTTCCATTTATTTATCTTACAAATACACAGTAAATGTTAGTTTTACTTATTCAATGTATTGAAACACTCACACGTGAACAAACTAACTCTGAAAGTATTTGTTATAGACTGATTCTGATTGGTTCTACTGTACAAGTTTGTGACGTCACATACCAGAAATGCTACGGCGCATGTAGTAGCTGACCGCCTTCCGAAATGCCGTCTATTCTAGATGTGTACAAAATATGACGAATTTTTTTTTTTTCATATTTTCAATTACTTTTGAGAAAAAAAATACTGACTCTTTTAATTGTTAATTTTTTAATTTTTTTAAACTTATCACATCCTCAGCACATGGTGATTTGAATGCTTTCAATAGCAGAAGATGCCAGTTCACGTCATAAGCTTTTGTGGACTTCTGTGGAAAAATGTTGCTGAGACTGGAGAAAAACTGCATTCATTAGAGCATTTTGAATGTTACAAAATGTTGATAATTGATCGTGAAAACGCGACAGCATGTATATGATTATATATACAGAGGGTGCCTAAAAATGTATACACACTTCGAGCAAAGAAAAAACTATGTTAACATAACAAAGCTGAATTCACACAAACAGAAAATGATGAACGCTAATCGTCTTAGACTTTTACAGTTACAACAGTTGCTCAAAATGCCCGCCATGGGCGTCGACACACTTCTGAGTACGTAGAACTACTGTTCGAGCAACGTTTGCGAAAGTGTCCTCAGGGATTGCAGCACATGCCGTTTCAATTTCTTCCCGAAGTGCTGCCAGTATAGCTGGTTTTCTACGGTATACAACATTCTTAAGAGTCCTCCATAGGTAAAAGTTCAACGGAGTTAGATCCGGAGAACGCGGTGGAAACTCAATCGGACCTCTTCGTCCTATCCAGTGCCCTGGAAGATTGTCATCAAGGTACGCACGTACATCTCGGTGCACCATCCTGTTGGAAGTAAAATTCCTCATTTCCATAGAGTGTACGAATGGCGAGTAAGACGGATGTGAGTAACATGTTCAGGTACAATTGGCCAGTTAATGTTCCATAAAAAAAGTATGGTCCAATTAGACGCCTAGATGACAACCCACACCAAACATTAATTCCAGGTAAATTAACAGCCCTTTCCACAAAAACATATTGTGGTTCTGTTCTGTACTCACGTCTTCATTGCCGTTGAACTTCAACAACATTCTCGGTCCTCCAATACCACTTCAAAATTGCTTTCCGCTGTTCAAACGATAATTTTGACTCCATTTTGTTGTTATTGTTGATTGACCTGTCGCGCAGCAACGCTAGCATAACGTATGTGAGTCTCATCTGTTTACAGGACATCATACTACACATTACTGTTGTTTTTCGGTCCAAATTTGAAATATATTAAATAGATATCTCCTGTCAAAGTGTGTATACATTTTTTCGGCACCCTTTGTCTATACTATCGATATCCTTCCTTCTTATACAGGTCTACAACACACATTTTTCTCCTACATAACAGCGCGAAATATGAACTGAATGAAAAGTAAAATTAGTTAGAATGAATAACAAAGTGTCAGAATGACAACTGAGTGTCAGTTTAAAGGGTTACAGTTCAAAGCACGCGCTGGTCCCTTTAAATTCGTCCCAAGGGGCTTTAAATTGTCATAGGACGGAAATAAGCACAGATTTAAAAAACTGAAACATTATTCTCTTTTTAGAGTTGAAAAATTTTCCATTGTTTTTATGGTTTTTCGTTATTTTCACCGCCTTAAGTTTGTTTTGAGAATAAAAACAAAATGTATCGTTGTCTCTGTGAAGTCTTTATACACGACTTCTTGTGTCTCTACGGAATAACGTCACTTCCCCTTTAATATCTCTATTCGCTAGATGGGAATTGAAGAACATTTAACGACCTTTTAAGCAAAGCGAAACGATCTGCTCAGATTTTAAAGTAAATCCATACTGTCTGTAATCCCTTTATGAAGTTCTTAGTTAACAAGTTTTAAAGAGTTATCTCGCATCTAAACACATTATAGTTAAATAATCCGACGTATTGGGTAGATGAATTGCTTGATTTACGACGTTTTCTGCATATCATGTTTTTTTTTATTGTCAATTGACGAGATCGACGACGACTGTGCCTCTATTTCTGAAGAATAAAATGCAATGTGACTGCAAAACCCAGATAATAATAATAAATAATCAGTAATAGCTAAGTTGGTTTTCGTTTTGCATGCAGGCTATACTGGGTGTTCATTTCAAAGTGTGTCATGACGTCACTGTTGTGAGTCAGCGATTTAAAGCGAGTTTCAGCTTTTATGTCAGAGAAGTTGCCTATTAATCAAGGCGTTCAATCTGAACTTGAGAACGTGTACGGTATAACTTGAATGTTGTAGCAACAGATAGCGGTCTATAAAGTCTGTGTGCTACCATAACCTCTTTCGAACTGTGTTTTGCGCGGGCAAGTCGTACGCAGGGTATTTGTTATCATCGACTGCGTACGGCAACATTCCACAACACAAATCAAAATGCTCCATGTCCATGTTGACCGTCCGAGTTAACAAATACGTAAGTAATCGTCTAACCCTCTCCCCATATCCCGACAGTAAGAAAAAAACTCACTTCAGTACGTGTTTCCAAACAGTTCACATTCTTGCCACTACTGGCGTTACCGTACGTATCGGTAAGTAATCTTCAGAATGAACGTCGTACTTGCTAGGCAACTTCTCTCGCATTTAGGTAATACGCCTCTGCGGAAGTGTAGGAAGATTGAATTCTCTAGGCTCATCGGCTAGCCACATGACGACATACAGCGAGCCATGACACATTTTGAACTGAACACCCAGTAGATTTGCTGTGTTGGAATTATAACATGTCAGAAACACCTTTTTGTTATTTTATCCACAACAGTACTATGCACATGGTCTATTAAGTTCAGGTGCTGTACGTCCATTCCAGTACACTTTAGTAAATAGTTTTCCAGCACCTTTCATGGATTAGGATGATAAAAGGGTGCATTTTCGGCTAATTGCAAATAGTATGTTAAAGGAAAATTTTTGGCTACATGAATGTATGTTATTTATAGTTGAAATATAATTGAATGACATCGGAATAATTATACTACCCAGTGTCCAATAATCTTGCCCGCAATGAAATTAACGTAAAACATGTTACAATGTACTGTTGTGTTTGTATAGCTTGGTCGGTCATAACCATAGGTAGGAAGTTCGTACCAAAACAGTAGATTTCAGTTGAATGCAGCGAGGAGTATAGATGTCACCCACGCCTCGTCTTATACGCCCGCTCGCTACAGACGATACGCAGTTCACATAAACAACGCATAGTGGCATTCTGTGGAGCTGTGGACAGTAGTGAATAGTTTGAAGAATAGTGTTAATTTATATTAATAGTTTACTTTCTGAACAAAGTGAGCTATTCTGTTATTTTGTATTATTTACGTAATGTTAATAATATGCATAATTCGAAAAAGGTAAATGCATCTGTTATTAAATAATTATGCAAACAGGAGTGTATGACACCTTTATTTTTTTTCCCGGATTATTCTTTTGTAAATGTTGACGTTTCGTGCTGCTATGCATTCGGTTGCGTTCAACATCGGAATTATGATACGAACGTCCTATTTGTCCTTACAATAGAAATGAAAAATTTTCTTGAAAACAATTATGGGTTTAATATTATGTGCCACATACGAGATACACTATTAGATTCACAAAGTAGTTGTTCATCTGATTATAGTAAGATATACTGTATCACCCACCGGCGTAGCTCTGTCGGCTAGGCGCTTGCCTGCCGATCCGGAGTTGCGTCCGGGCGCGGGTTCGATTTTCGCTTGGGCTGATTACCTGATTGGGTTTTTTTCCCGAGGTTTTCCCCAACCGTAAGGCAAGTGTGAGGTAATTTATGGCGAATCCTCGGCCTCATCTCGTTATCACCAATCTCATCGTCGCTATATTACTTCGTAGTTGATACAACGTCGTTAAATAACCAAGTAAAAATATATACTGTATGATATTTAAATTTGCTCCAGTAACCTCTTGTGATGTAGAACGAATATTTTCAGAGTACAAATATTGTATTTTTTTCTGAACATAAAAGGAGTATTTCTTTTGATGAAATGCAAATGTTTATTGTTATTTGTTATAATCAGGCTAAAATCATAACTGTATACTTTGTATGTTATTTTATTTGTACCTGTAGGTTATTTTAGAGTAGGAGTTACGGAGTTTTTAATTGCAAATTATAGTTTTATTTTATATTATTCGTTTATTATTTTCTTGTTGTAAGGCCGTGAACGATTGCAGCACATATTTGGTTACCACTCGGCTGTACATGTTTGTCGTTCTGGTTCACTGACATTGAGTGCTGCGCTACTATTTTTCATTCGGTAGAGATATAGTCCGAGCTCACACAGCTTAACAGTTTTGGTACCAACGTCGTAGCTCTGGTCATAACATTATGCGCAGTAAATCAGGTAAGTCCATTTGATACTAGCAAGAGAAAAAAGGGGTGTACGGGTTAGTCACTGTAAAACTCCTCTTGAGTTCACTTCTGTGCAAGTGCAAGTGTCTAGTATACTAACTATTACAAAAACGTTATTACCGTAACGGAACCAATAAAGAGATTGTAGTTTATTCTATTGCGAGTGGAAGAGTGAAAAGAGCAGACTGCATTCTGTTAAGTATGAGTGTTTGGATAGCAGTGAGTGGGAGAACTGTGATCGCCCATGAAGTGCAGGCACGTGACTAGTGATTTTCGACTAGTATAATTTACGTCAGCATGCATATAGTTCTCCTTCCCGCAACTGTCCCGCCAAGCTATCTAAATACATCAGGAGTAGTCTTCTTCTACTGAGAACAGAGAATACTGAATATATTACAGAACTGAAAAATGTGTATTATAAGAGACAAAAAATGAGTAATTAAAAATATAGAAGTACTGAGTTCAGTCACCACAGTAACTGCTAGCTTATTAGCAAGAACATTGATGCTATCTTGGGTAGAGATGAAGTTACGACAATTTGGAAGCCCAATTGGACCAACTGCGTCAGTGTAAAAAGTTCTTGAACCAATTAATGTGTCGTTTAACCACGTTTTGAACATGATGATGATGATGATGATGATGATGATGATGATGATGATGATGATGATGATGATGATGATGGCTTTCTTAGTGATGAGCCGGGTACACTCAGATTGTTTAGGCCGTGCCTTTTTGTTTTTGTTTTCCTTTCTGTCTTTTAGTTAGTTATTTAAGGACTTCAGAATATTATCAGCTGTAATAGTAGCCTATTTAACGTCAACGAAATTGGTGCTACTGACGTCGAATTTTGGCAAGATATGGCGGAGGATTCGCTACGGAATTACAAGACATTAACTGAGGAAAGGCTACCGGCGTGCATTAGTCGGTTAAAGCGCTTGTCTGCCGTTCTGAAGTTGCGTTGCGGGAGCGGGTTCGATCCCCGCTTGAGCTGATTACCTGTTTGGGTTTTTTCCGAGGTTTTCCCCAAATGTAATGTGAATGAAAGGCAATCTATGACGAATCCTCGGCTTCATCTCGCCAAATACCATCTCGCTATCACCAATCTCATCGACGCTAAATAATATAGTAGTTGATACAGCGTCGTTAAATAACCAATTAAAAAAGCTGAGGAAATCTTCAGAAAAAAAACTCTGTAGGGGAAATTGTTGATAAAATTGTATTAACGACATAATTGTATAATTTATTTGATAACTATAGTTCAAGAAAATAATAAAGAACAGATGTCCCGCGCCGTGGCGTCGTGGTCGAAGGCATCCTGCCTGGGACTCGTGTTACGGAATGCGCGCTGGTTCGATTCCTCATGGGGGAATAAATTTTCTCATGAAATTTCGGCCAGTGTATGTGACCGGTGCCCACCCAACATCGTGATACACTTGGTAGCGAAATCCGGTTACGCAAACCAGCTATAACGGCTGGGGAGATCATCGTGCTAACCACGCGATACCTCCATTCTGATTGGATGATCGTCCACCTCTGCTTCGGCATGTGGGCGTGAGGCCAGAAGCCCGCTGGTCGGTCTTGACCCTTCGTGGGCTATAGCGCCACGGATTATTATTATTATTATTATTATTATTATTATTATTATTATTATTATTATTATTATTATTATTATTATTATTATTAAAAAGAACAGATCCTGGGCTTTGCATTCTATAAGGCCTATACAAAATTGGGGTACGGCTGTACCCCGCTTGGTACGAGGAAGGTTAAAATCCATCGCCCTCGAGCGTTTTGAGGCAACGAACTTCGAGTTCAACAGCTGTGAGTGGCGATAGCGGTAGACCACCAAGAACGACAAGAAAAAAAAGAAAGAAGAAAATATTCTGTACAGTTTTTTCTCTTTACATTTCCTCTTTCTTGCACAACCCTTTACGTAAAGCAGAAATTTCATTTCCATTGTCGTTGCAAAGAGGCTTACTGGGATTTGTTGCTCAGTCAGTAAATCTCTGCATTCACTTAATTTGAGCTGGTCCTCAATCTTGATGTCACGGCGCGTGTGGACGCCAGGCGCATGCGTCGGTCGAAGCAGAAGAGAGCTGAGTGTCAAGAACCAGCGAGCGCACAATATAGCATTGCATTCATCGCATGGTTGGTAGCTCTTACCCGAAGCAATAAAGAGCCAGACTCATAAACACTGTTGCGTCCCCGAGCTGAATCCGTATAAAAGTGTGCAATTAAAGCAGCGCTACTCAATCGATTGCCACCTACGGGCTCAAACTCGATGGAACAAAAATGGACCCCACTACGGACTTCGATGTCATACAAATATAGAGCTGTGTTAGCATTCACCGGCTTCAGCACATGAACACTGTGTTTACAGTTTATTTTTAGGAGTGACTCACTTGTCTTAAACTAGAAAATTGAGGAAAAACGGAGCAAGTAATGAAATTCAACTACGCATAGAAATAAACTGCAGCAGTAAATGTAGTGACGTAATAAACTGACTTATTATCACTACAACATTAATGAAGTTCAGTAAGTATGAAGTTCTAAAATATACAGGCATTAATGCGCTTAAAATAGTTAAAAAGTTTCTTATAATGCAAATGATACTTAGAGAATATAGAGTTTCTCAATCACGATAAATGCGAAATGTACCCGAATGCTCCCAAAATAGTTATTTATACAGGGACATCATTTTATTTTTGCTAACATTTTTAATATTAACCTGCCTATACCTTTAGAGAACCAGAAACACCGCTTGCTCCCCCCTCCAAGACTGGAGTTCGATGATACTGGCGTAAAACACAAATCACTCTACTAGGTATAGGAAGGAAGAAAAGTAGTTCATCCATTTACGTAAACTAGGAAATATCGCGATTTTGAGTTTGATAATTTTCATTAGGTTTTTCTTTAATCAAAATACAGTACTGTATTAAGAATAAGTTTTTACTCACGAAGTGAGTTATCCATGCGAACGTATTCATTATGCAGTGTATATTATACTGTCTACAGCACATTAGCGTACAATATAGAGAAAGAAGTTAAATTGAAAAATAATCATAATATGAATATTTAAACACAATTTTGAAAATGGTGGCCGTTCATTTCGATATAGGCTTCAGTTCTTTTGTGCATATGATCGCACTATAGACTATTGCATCTAATTCCAGTTGCCAGTTTCGTCCTTCGTACTAGTAACTCATGTTGAAATAATTCTGTACCTACTCTACGTACTGTAAATTCAATCTTCACTTCTGCCCGACCCGAAAATATAAAATTACTCAGACATGCTATCTACTGTCCGTCCAAGTGGTTATGCCGCAGGATTGTAGAAAGGGAGGAAATCACGTGACAGTTAATTACTTAACGAGGCCCTTTTATTTAAGTTAAATTAAACAGCTGTATAATATTACGTAAACTTCCAATTCCTAAGAGAAATTAATGTTTTCAGAAAAGAGCTATTACAGAGGGGCGAGCAGAAGCAGGTGGGGGAAATCGGGATGCGACGTAGGCCAACGGACAGTATCTGTGCGAAAATATGATTCAATATTGAAAGCCCTTTCGTCACTGGAAAACGCGAACATATTTCTGGAACGTACTATACTCAGTAACTCACTACTGCTTACTATCTGCGGTCTTGGTTCTGTGTGGAGTTGGAACTTCCTTAGTAGAAGGGGTGGGAGTGAAGTACATTAAAAAACTCAGGTACAATAAAAATTGAAGTAAAAATAAAATGATGTCCCTGTATTTAACCATTAAAGGTTCGTAAAGGTTCTCTTTTTGGCACGAATGTGTTGCTTGTGAAACTAGGCGAAGCCGAGTATTCAAAAATATACTAGGGCCAAAAAAATAACTTCACGAATGTGCATCATACAATGCTTTTTTCTACGATAGCACAAATTTACATTAAATAAATATTTCAAGTCGGAGAAGTTATAAGATCACTATTTCACGACCGTCTAAACTCGGAACCATTAAGAAATAAGTATCCATGGAATTAAAGCCTGTTTTTATTCACGATTTCATGTCCGTCTAAACCGGCCGTATAATCAACAAAAGTGTTAGGAAAAGTTGAATGCTATATCTTGTTGCAATGGATATTACAGATGTAACTTCAGAATAATACGGGCTAAAATGTAACAGTGGGTAAAATGTAACTTTACACACAATCGTAGGAAAAATAATTGTATGTTTAAAAACGTGTTAGATGTATTATTTTAGTTTTTTAATCCTCGATAAAAGATAAAATTGTATACAAAATGCGAAATAAGTGCGAAAGTACATTTTATGAGACATTTTTTTTTTAAATCAGAATATATCTAAAGGCTTACATACTTAGGGGTTCTTACATTTTTTTTCAAATAGTTCTTTCTGTACTGTTACCTTGTTAATCTATCTGGTGCTGGCGGTGGAAAATTTGCTGCCTGTGCGATCTCTTTAGGTTTAGTGATTTTGATAGAGTAACAAAATTGATCGGGATAAAATCACATCATATGTTTTGGAATGTTCTTAGTATTGACAATTTCATTGTAATTTTAAATGTTTGTTTAATTATTTACAATGTCAGGAATTTTAACTGTAAAATCTAGAAAATGTAACTGTTAACACATTCATGACATTGAATTTATATCACCACATTTTCCGTTAAAAATATTTCAACCCAAAACCCTACAAAATGCTAAATTATAGCATTAAACTTGCTATAAAATGATAAATTTTAGTTGTAAATTGCTAAAATTTTGAGTTTTTATGTTGTTAAATTCTACCAACTCTTAATTATATGCTATTGGGACCACAAATTTATCCTACGTTTTTTTAACTACATTTCCATTTGAACTTCTTTCTTTCTTCGACATGTTTCATCTCCTTCTGCATCGACTTAAAATCCACTGTGATGTAGGGGAGGATATATTATAGAGTTCTGGGAGATTCATAAGGTTTTTGTGAATTTTAAACACGGTTATATTATGATGCAATTTCTTTTACATGGGGTTGCTATTACTTAATTACGATTTTAATAACAACATGTAAATATAATTCAATACTTTGTTGTTAGTTATAAAATATCCGTTCATATCAGCATTATTATATCAACATTTGAAGGTTTCAGAACCATAGTGGGCCAAGCGCCATTTACTAAAACCGTATAAAACAAGGGTTAAAATGAAGTTATCATCATAATTCAATGAAAACATATAGCAAGTAATATAAAGTATATACATTCAAACTAAATGATATGTCAATCTTCATTAAACTATGGTATTTACTTAACTTTAACCAATGCTTTCTCCGTTTTTAATAAATGGCGCTTGGCCCACTATGGCTATGAACCATTTATTGTACTATGAAGCCCTACTTTCATTTACAAGATCTCTTGTAAATGTCTTCAATCAGATAAAAATAGGAAAAAATCTTACATGGGATGTAATAATCACACAGCGGATTTTCGGTCCCTACACAACGAAAGACGTCACGTCCCTTGGCTTACGGAGGAAGCGTAGCAATAAGTTCAATGACCTCCCTGCATCTGACATACACCTATTATTCACTGTCGGGACCCAAAATCCGCTGCCTGGTAATAATATTTCAATATGCACAATATTACAATCGATTCTGTAGCAGGTAACTACATACGATTGACGTCTTTTCGTATGTTTCTTTGCCGTCTCGATTATTTTGCAGCATGAATTCTTCATTACCTGGAGTGTAAGTTTAATAACAAAATGATTTAAATCTAATTTATTCACTATTCAGAAGAGCTACTTACATTCTAAAGGTTAGTGACCTAACTTGTTTTCTTGTAGATTCGATCATCAAAGTGAGGCGTTTGTTTACAAAACATAACCCCCTACAGAGTCATGACAGGTAAAGAAAGGCTGCTTTACACGATAATTGGCATTGCATGTTGGAATATATTTTTCCAAGTGTAATTTAATTATTTCGAATGCTGAAACTGATTAGAAAGAGAGAAAGAAATTGGCTGGGTACTGGCTAAGAATAAACTGCTTATTGAAGATGCATTGGAAGGAATAGTGGACCTGAGAAAAGTTCAGGGCAAAAGAAGATATCAGATAATAGACAACATTAAGATATATGTGGATCTTATGCGAAGACTAAGAGGAAGACAGAAAATGGGGAAGATTAGATAATGCTGGATTTGCATAAAAGACTTATATATTATTATAATGTACCGAAGTACATATGATATTTCCATGCAGATATTCTGCGTTATCATACGATGAAAGAGTAATGGAACGGAGAAAAATTCTCTCCGGCGCAGGGATTTGAACCCGGGTTTTCAGCTCTACGTGCTGACGCTTTATCCACTAAGCCACACCGGATTCCACCCCGGCGTCGGAAGAATCGTCTCAGTTTTAAGTTCCTACTTTTTGGTTCCCTCTAGTGGCCGCCCTCTGCACTACGTCATAGATATCTATGAACCTAGGACCGAAGTCCACACATGTGCTGAGGTGCACTCTTTCATCGTATGATAACGCAGAATATCTGCATGGAAATATCATATGTACTTCGGTACATTATAATAATATATATGGTATGCGTAAATCACGAAGTGATTTAAGACGGCGCTTATTCCGTCGGATCCCGGCCAAATAGTCACTCATTACGAGTGTACCTCAGCACATGTGTGGACTTCGGTCCTAGGTTCATAGATATCTATGACGTAGTGCAGAGGGCGGCCACTAGAGGGAACCCAAGAGTAGGAACTTAAAACTGAGATGATTCTTCCGACGCCGGGGTGGAATCCGGTGTGGCTTAGTGGATAAAGCGTCAGCACGTAGAGCTGAAAACCCGGGTTCAAATCCCTGCGCCGGAGAGAATTTTTCTCCGTTCCATTACTCTTTCATCGCAGACTAAAAGACTTGCCTTTGGATAGAAAACTAAGAATTAATTAATTAATTGATAATTAGATTATGGTGTTCCTCATTGATTTGTCGAAACAATGTCGAATCATCAGCAACAAGACAAAATTGACACAATGAAATCGATAATATTGCAGTAACATATTGCTTTGATCGGTTGAAATTGAATCTACTTCAACGCCCTATTGGTGAATTTGTACGTGAGCGAAATAATAATTATAATTACTATAAAATTATCAACTAAGACATCCTCCTGCCCCGCTTCCACACTGTTTATCAGTGTCTTCCTTGGACGTCCTAAGTAAATTTCATTTTGATTGGTGATTTCTGAGTTTATTGATACTGTGTGATCAAGCGTCCAACCATATCGGCGAAATGCTGAACTAGACGTCTTACGTCATTCTTGACGATCATAGAGCGCATGTAACATCAGACTTGCCAACCTACGACAGATAATTACGGGAGATGAGAATTTAGTAGGGGAGATGATGATGATGATGATGATTAATCTAGTCAATAATTCTGTGATAATGAATGTAAACAAAAGGAACATTGTACTACCCTCCTCACAGATAACAAAGTCTTCGACGCGCGGTTGCCAGAGGATGATTCTTCTCATTTAGGTTACAATGTGTTTAGTAAAGACTCTAAATTTCAAAGCAGTCTAAACTAGGTGCTTTATTGGAGAAAAATCACACCTTTTAAGCACATCCAAAAGAAGCATTCACTCTGTCTCCAGGGACAGTTCATTACTTTGCTTATCTTATCTCAGCTCAACTCATGGTTCAATGCTACCGATGTTCTTCCTATATCGTAAAGCCCGTGGAATTATTAGTAATCCATAAATCGATTCCGACATATCATTACAAAACACAATGTAGGCATCCTTGTTTTATAGTATAGTAGGCCTATAACTCTTTTGCTCATATACCTGTTCACCAATGGAGTGTAAGAATTTATTGAACTTCAACCAATCGGAGCCATCTGTCACTGCGTCTGTGGGCTGAGTTGTAGTAGGGCGCTGGTCTTCCATCCGTACGGACCAGGATCGATCAGGACAAGTCGTGATGGGATTTGTGTTTGACAAAGTAGATGTTTTAGAGGGTTTTTATTAGTGCTGTTGATCGAGTAAAATATTTAATCGATAAACTATTTGAATTTAATCGATTAATCGATTTTTATCGATTTGAAAAAATGTTTTAATATACTGTAATACACAATTAAGCCCGGTTCAGACGGTGCGTGTTTCTGTGATGGATTCCAAGGTGGCTGCGCGGATGGGTAGCCTGCGTGCTGACTCGCCGGAAGTAATGCGCTCTGGTGGCTCCGTGGATGGCTAGCTTGCTGGATTTCGAGGGTAGTTTCCTTGCTATTTTTCGTGATGGTTTGAAGGCTGGAAACCAAAGATGATCATATAATATCACCACTGAAACCATGTCGCCATGTTCGTTGTTTTCCAATTAAACCTGTTTTTTGTGTATTCTTTAGTTTCTAAGAAACAACAATTAAATATCGGACTTTAGCTGTTTTGCACTTATGGCTTCATCACTTTATTACGACATTTACTGCTGTTAATGTAGGACTTAAGTTGTTTTCCACTCACGGTTTAGTTTCTTTTTGACCATGAGTGTTGGCAACAAATGAAACAGCAGATGATTTTCCAATTTGAACTGTGAAAAGAGCCAGCTCCATGTGAACAACTACTATCACCGTAGGCAACACGGGAGCCAGCCAGTCAGCACGCAGGCTACCCATCTGCGCAGCCACCTTGGAATCCATCACAGAAACACGCACCGTCTGAACCGGGCTTTATTGTTAAATTTAACTTGTGTTCTGACCTGTTCTGAAGAAGACCAATAACAGGTCGAAACATGTAAACCAGGTACGATAGAATTTAACACGAGAAAGTCATATAATACATATTCCGAAGTATTTTTATGTTCTAAAATGTTTCTTGTCGTCGGATGCCTTGCTACATGCATGGTGCGTTGAGTAGTGCAGATACAATAGAGACAGGAATAATTGAGCTTTCCCTCTTTTGCTCCACTTCGACGTTCAGTGCGAAGTAGAGAGAAATCTGTTTGACAAACGCATGCTCATGGTTGTTTTGTGTGTAGCGTAGCAGAGGATAATAGCATCACAATGATTGCGACAAAGTGTAAAATTACAGGTTTCCTCGGGTAGTCCTCGTCAGTGGTTACCGCCTTCCCTATTGACATAAATACGTCATCGGAACAGCTCAGAAGTTAAGTTTGGTTCACAATAAACCGGGAACGGAAACGACAACGAGAACGAGAATGGTAATATTGTTAAAATAAATAATTATATTTAAATGTGAGTATTCACAACTAACTTTCACGTTCCCGTTCCCGAGCTCCGGCAAGCTTCTTGTTAATTCTGAATGCTCACATTTAAATACATTTATTTTAACAATATTTCCATTCTCGTTCTCGTTGTCGTTTCTGTTACCGGTTTATTGCGAACCAGCCTTTATCGAGCTGCGTCCGTGCTCCGAGGCTACGCTAGAACGTGAGGTTCGAATCCCGTTCGAGCTGAGTACATAGTCGAGTTTATATGGGAAGTTTCCCACTGGAATAAAGCCTGGTTCATAATAAACCGGGAACAGAAACGACAACGAGAACGAGAAAAGAAATATTGTTAAAATAAATTATTTAAATGTGAGCATTCACAATAGTTAATTGTGAATGGTTACATTTAAATACATTTATTTTAACAATATTTCCATTCTCGTTCTTGTTGCCGTTTCCGTTTCTGGTTTATTGTGAACTAGCCTTATCTCTCAACCGAAACTGAATCGAAATTGTGTTGCAACTTAATTGTGGTTGAAGATTCGTGTCTGTTCGCACGAGAGCAACTATGAATTTAGTGACTTTAATGTCATTTGAAGAAGAGAATTTAATATTGTGCAAGTTTTTAAGGTTAAGACGAAGGATACAGAAAATACTGGATTCAGGCTTTCCATACTGTACAATTTGTCACAGTTCTTTAATAGTAGCATGTGAATTGGTTCGAGATCCGATAAAATTCCATAAGTATTTATTACCGTATGAATGTTGATACATTCAAGATCATCATCATCATCCACATCATAGGCTTGTTCCGACTTCACACTTCCCATCTTCTTCTTGGCCATACTATATCTCTTCTTCCCATTGGCATGTATTTATGTACAATTTTAGGCAATCTTATGTCATACATTCGAAGCAGATCTTAACGTCATTTCTCTGTATATAACTATCGACCTGTTCACAAAGAGAGGATGTTCCTAATTCTTCTCTTATATCATTTCTTATTTTGTTTGTTCTTGTACAACAAACTAACAAAATCCAAATTTTGAACTCCCAAATAATTTTGGCTTTTGATTGTTTATTTTATTGTTTCTGTTCTTTTTACAAATATTTTCAAATCCAAGTTTTTAGTAGAAGATTTAAATTTTTAAGCTTCTTTTTTTTGTTACATCCACAAGACAGAGAGATATATTTCTACGCATTCACTTTATGAAATATCTCATTCATTCACTTTGAAAATTTTTTTTGAAATTTTAAAAATGTTATTTTTCCTATAATTCATGGAAAAAATAATAAAGTAACAAACTAGTAGCATTTCATATAACATAAATGCATAGGAACATGCATCTACCTCATAAATACTTGCAGTAAAATTTTCATCCAGATTGATTAATATTTGGCATAAAAAAGTTGATGTTGAACATTTTTAACAAGAGCCAGAACAGGTCACTTTGTCACACATTGTACCTACACCGATTTCATCTTTCTGATATTTCTACTTGTCTGTGGTGTAATAATCATGATTAAGATCTGGAACACATTCTTCTATACTGTCCATCCACAAATCACAAAAGCAGTAAAATTTATTAAAATCATCAGTACCAGTTGCAAAAGACACAGCCCTGCAGTATATATTGACTACACACCAACTTTGGCTACTAGCAACAAGCATCTATAATGAACACCGATCAAAATAGCCCTCATTTCTCATGAAAAGCAAGAACTGAAAAGACTACATGGACTATAGTTGAATTTATGTTGTCAACAAAGATCAGGATACATTAAGAAGATTGATTGATTATATCTTATTATTTTAACTCTTTAAACACAATTTACAAAAAAATGTAAAACTTGTGACATAATGTACGTATGAGTCTTCTGACAAACCATGAGAAACATCCATCGTGGCTGATGATCGATTCGGCGTCACGCAAACACAAGTAGTGCCCCATTTTTCGATACCTGAATGAAAGGAGAATTGTGAAGTGTTTTGGCGGAATAATAAGGGAAAAACGGATCATTGTAAATTAGCATTGTACCAACTGTTTTAATAAGGCTACAGGTAGATCAGCGAATAGAGATTAATAAGAATGGACACTGAGAGAAATTCCTGTCTCTACATTTTTTTGTGCGCATAGACTAGTTCAGCGTTTGATTTCACTTTCAAGCGTTAGAGGTCAGTATAATTGAGAACCTGCGAATGGTGAAACAGCAATAAATTTCCTATTCACTGGCAAATCTTCTAAAAGTATTTCTGCTGTCGATTATTGGTGCGATACCAGCGCGAACTCTAGGGAAAAGGGCAGAACCTCACGCTGATGTCGGTGCAGCTGGTTTGAAGGACATTGAAATAAGTCACATCTACACCAGAGGTACCGAAACGCAATGTCCATACTTATCATTTCCTGTAGTAATAATAATAATAATAATAATAATAATAATAATAATAATAATAGTAATAATTGTTTTATTTTCTCTGGCAGAGTTAAGGCTAATAGGCCTTCTCATTCACTCAACCGGGATCAAAGCACATACAGGAAAATACATATACAAGTATTAACTTAAGAAAAAAAAGATTGAATACGTATGAATACAATCACAAAACTAAAGGAAGAGTACAAATTGTGTAATCAGTATGAGTTACATTGAAACAACGACAGTTACGTAGACATTAGTGTTAATAGAAACAACAAAGTAATAATTATATATTTAAAAGTAATGATTAAAAAAATCTAGCTGCAAAAAAAAAACGAATTCTGTTCATTTAAAATATTCGAAAACAACCTAATTTTAAATGACTGAGGACTAAGAGTACCCCTGATGTCCATCGGCAGCGAATTCCAGAATCGAGCCGTGGCTATTGAGAAAGAACTAGACTAGAGTACAGAGATGTCTGATGACGTGGTGTTGATAGCAACAGATTGTGCTGTGAACGTCTATTACGATTATGATGTGACGCTAGGAGAGTAAACTGAGAGGCAAGGTAGTCGGGTGTGGAATCATGTATAATTCGATATAGCAGGCAAAGAGAATGTACTAAACGTGTATCTTACAAGCGGAGCCAGGAGAGACGTAGAAAATATTCCGATATATGATCATGTAGGCGGATATTAAAAATAAATCTCATGCAGACATTACGTACACGTTGAAGTTTTTTTTTTTTTAGAAAGTTTAGGATTTAGATCGCTATATAAAACGTCACAGTAGTCAAAGTGAGGCATCACAAGGGTCTGTACTAGGATATCTTTGAGTTTAGTAGGAAGGAAAGAATGCATGACAGAGAAAACTTTTCTACAGATATATCTGATTTGCGTGTTTCAGTTCATTATTATAATCGAAATAGATGGCGAGGTTTTTTACAGTAGCACTGAAAGGAAAGATTGTGTTGTTGTTAGAAATAGACTGAAAGATGTTTATATTAATAGAGGATAGAAGCTTTTGTTATCCTAAGAGAATGGTTTGAGTTTTATCTGGATTGAGATTTAGCTGGGTAGATATGTTAAGCTACTTACTGTAAATACCTGCTTATACAACGTAACATTTTAAGCTATATTTCCAAGTTCTTTTATGTCAGTTTGTATTGACAGTGCGTTTTTGCAGGTCACTTGTTTTTAACAGTATTTATCCTATATAGGCTTTCAGCGGGGGTTCCAGTCTGATGTGATGGAAAGTTCCCTTGTAAGTTTAATGTATTACGAACTCCACAGTATTGCCCATGTTGTCATTTTTAGATAAACCTGGTATGTTTTAATTAGCAGTTTTCCGTCCAGTCCCTTCCAGTTGTCAGCTCTTGTGGAGGAGTGTTTGTCGATATGACTCGAACTCTGTAACAAGTTCGGTGAAGGAAACCATAAAACTCGTCATTTCGACCCCGATAATAAGCGAGGACCTGTGCGCGTCGTATAATGCTTGATGGCTTATCCTGCAAGTGATAGCCCAGTATGCAGTTTGCATTGTCATGAGGTACAGACAGGTGCTCAAACATCCAGACCCCCTAAGGCTTGTTCTGTGCACACAAATATTTTCTCGATGTCACTCAAGAGTACAGTTATTAATTATTTAGTTTGTTATTTAACGACACTATATCAACTGTCTACCGTCGATTAAATTTGTGAGAGCGAGATGGTAATTTGACGAGATGAATCTGTACATTAGCCATGGTATTACCTGACTTTATTCGGGTTGTAGCACATTTTACGTTAGGCATCGTTGATAAAACTGATTCAAAATTAATACTTTTCTTGCAGATAAGCTGTTCTAAAACACAATGCACTCTACACACTGTCGAAGTTTCAAAGACCTGTCTTACTTACTTAATTACTTACTTACTTACTTACAAATGGCTTTTAAGGAACCCTCAGGTACATTGCCGCCCTCACATAAGCCCGCCATCGGTCCCTATCCTGTGCAACATTAATCCACTCTCTATCATCATATCCCACCTCCCTCAAATCCATTTTAATATTATCCTCTCATCCACGTCTCGGCCTACCCAAAGGTCTTTTTCCCTCCGGTCTCCAAACTAACTCTCTATATGCATTTCTGGATTCGCCCATACGTGCTACATGCCCTGCCCATCTCAAACGTCTGAATTTAATGTTCCTAATTATGTCAGGTGAAGAATACAATGCGTGCAGTTGTGCGTTATGTAACTTTCTCCATTTTCCTTTAACTTCATCCCTCTTAGCCCCAGATATTTTCCTAAGAACCTTATTCTCAAACACCCTTAATCTCTGTTTCTCTCTCAAAGTGAGAGTCCATGTTTCACAAGTATAAAGAACAACCGGTAATATAACTGTTTTATAAATTCCAACTTTCAGATTTTTTGACAGCAGACTAGATGACAGAAGCTTCTCAACCGAATAATAACAGGCATTTCCCGTATTTATTTTGCGTTCAATTTCCTCCCGAGTGTCATTTATATTTGTTACTGTTTCTCCAAGATATTTGAATTTTTTCACCTCTTCGAAGGATAAATCCCCAATTTTTATAGTTTCATTTCGTACAATATTCTGGTCACGAGACATAATCATATATTTTCTCTTTTCGGGATTTACTTCCAAACCTATCGCTTTACTTACTTCAAGTAGAATTTCCATGTTTTCCCTAATCGTTTGTGTATTTTCTCCTAACATATTCACGTCATCCCCATAGATAAGTAGCTGATGTAACCCGTTCAATTCCAAACCCTGTCTGTTATCCTGAACTTTCCTAGTGGCATATTCTAAAGGGAAGTTAAAAAGCAAAGGTGATAGTGCATCTCCTTGCTTTATCCTGCAGTGAATTGGAAAAGCATCAGATAGAAACTGGCCTATACGGACTCTGCTGTAAGTTTTACTAAGACACATTTTAATTAATCGAACTATCTAAGACCTGTCACTATAAAAAATATATTCTGAATTGCCATATTGGCAAGTAAAAACAGGAAAATTGCATTATCGTGCCTATGTTATTGTTGAAAGGTAACAAAATTCCAGTTTAGCGAGTGCAAAAAAGCCTATGAACGCTTCCTTATAACTTCTACTCCAATCAAATTGCAGCGGTCTAGTGACAAAATCTTACGCACGTGCGAAGTAGGCAATAAGGTGGCTTCTTGTTTTGAATAACTGTTCTTTTAATCACAGCTTTCATCCATCATAACATTACAATATTGTAAATTTGCACAGAGTCAGCAATGCACTTAATTAATTTAGTGTTTTGTTGATTGCCAAGTATTTGTACAAAATGATTGGTCGACAACAGCGCACTGTGTGTAACTCCTATAATATATTTCCATGTCTGAGTTTCTTGTGTATTCAGTTTTTCTCGATTTTCAGTATTCTTAATTTTTATTTAAGCACCACACTGCTAAAAAAATAATAAAATAAGATTTCATATACGCTCAAAGCTGAAATATGCATTAACCCTTGAATATGCATATATATATATATATATATATGCGCTATAAAATCTTGACTTTTGGTTACAAATAACTTGAAATGCATTTATACAGGGACATCATTTTATTTTTACTAACATTTTTAATATTAACCTCTCTATACCTTTAGAGAACCGGAAACACCGCTTGCTCCCCCCTCCAAGACTGGAGTTCGATGATACTGGCGTAAAACACAAATCACTCTACTAGGTATAGGAAGGAAGAAAAGTAGTTCATCCATTTACGTAAACTAGGAAATATCGCGATTTTGAGTTCGATAATTTTCATTAGGTTTTTCTTTAATCAAAGTACAGTACTGTATTAAGAATAAGTGTTTTTACTCACGAAATGAGTTATCCATGTGAGCGTATTCATTATGCAGTGTATATTATACTGTCTACAGCACATTAGCGTACAATATAGAGAAAGAAGTTAAATTGAAAAATAATCATAATATGAATATTTAAACACAATTTTGAAAATGGTGGCCGTTCATTTCGATACAGGCTTCAGTTCTTTTGTGCATATTATCGCACTATAGACTATTGCATCTAATTCCAATTGCCAGTTTCGTCCTTCGTACTAGTAACTCATGTTGAAATAATTCTGTACCTACTCTACGTACTGTAAATTCAATCTTCACTTCTGCCCGACCCGAAAATATAAAATTACTCAGACATGCTATCTACTGTCCGTCCAAGTGGTTATGCCGCAGGATTGTAGAAAGGGAGGAAATCACGTGACAGTTAATTACTTAACGAGGTCCTTTTATTTAAGTTAAATTAAACAGCTGTATAATATTACGTAAACTTCCAATTCCTAAGAGAAATTAATGTTTTCAGAAAAGAGCTAAGACAGCCCAGCTATTACAGAGGGGCGAGCAGAAGCAGGTGGGGGATATCGGGATGCGACGTAGGCAAACGGACAGTACCTGTGCGAAAATATGATTCAATATTGAAAGCCCTTTCATCACTGGAAAACGCGAACATATTTCTGGAACGTACTATACTCAGTAACTCACTACTGCTTACTATCTGCGGTCTTGGTTCTGTGTGGAGTTGGATCTTCCTTAGTAGAAGGGGTGGGAGTGAAGTACATTAAAAAACTCAGGTACAATAAAAATTGAAGTAAAAATAAAATGATGTCCCTGTATAATGGTAGCATATAATTTGCAACTAAGGATTAAAACATGAAAATATGCTAAAAATCCGCCCATAATCATAACAATAAATGAATGTTAATCAGTCACTGAACTTATGAAACAAAACATTAGGCCAAACTAGAACTTAGATGCGTTTTACTTATTCTGAAAATAATCTTCTGTCTTCGGATTTGAAGCAGCAGCTTGATATTGGCATTTCGTAGACGTTCTATGGTTATTTTTTATACATTTCTATTCATTCATGAGTGAGGTAACATAGATGTCCAGCAATTATATTGGCTGCTAACCAAGCAGCTAGTGCACCAGGACGGATTATATTGCTGATCTTTTCAATACAAATTATAAGGTGGCCTTAAATAAATATTTAGTTTGTTGAATACTTAAAAGGTCAAAATACAACAGTGTTCATAAGTGAAGATTAAAAATAATGGAGATAATTATTACAGTTGTCTGAACACTATTTATTGATAAATAAAGATAAGCTTATTAACCTTCATAATTTGAACGACAAAGCTATTTATGATAATATCCTATTTGACCTCTACATCACTTCAGGTTCGAACAAAAAAAGATCAACGTAGTATTGGTTACGTATTCTTTGTCTTGCTCTTTAGCATAGTCAGTCCTCTTTAAGATACGACACACGGTAGAACATCTACGCCGTAGGGTCGACCTGGTTGGCGAGTTGGTATAGCGCTGGCCTTCTAAGTGTTAAGTGTGCTTAAATGCGACAGGCTCATGTCAGTAAATTTACTGGCATGTAAAAGAACTCCTGCGGGACAAAATTCCGGCACATCCGGCGACGCTGATATAACCTCTGCAGTTGCGAGCGTCGTTAAATAAAACATAACATTATCTACGCCGTAGGAGAGTTCAGCATCTAAATTGTAGTAGTGTTCATACTAGTATAAGAACATAAGTTCTATTTTTGAAACTTTTTTAAAATTCTTAACATCAGTTTTTAACTTCATTGATGGTTAATCTTTAATTCCAAATAATTTGGAATGAATAACATTCACACCTTGTCATTGACATTCTATAATAATATGACATTTTAACATTTTTGTTGGGTCACCATTAGTATTACTTAAGATTTATATATTGTATCATCAGAATTGTATTATATATATATATATATATATATATATATATATATATTTCTTCTATAAGATATCATTTAACAATATTTAATAACTATTCTCTTATCTTTAAGATACGACACGCGGTAGAACATCTACACCGTAGACGTGGTACAACCACTGAAGATGGGGGAGCATAGCCCCCGAAACATGTGTGGTTTCTAACCAGTTTTATTATTTTATTTATTTTATAAATAAATAGTGTTCAGAGAACTGTAATAATTATCTCCATTATTTTTAATTTAGTTTGTTATTAAATCCATATATTTTGTACGTGAGTAGTATTCTCATTGTTTTTACGTCCGGGACAAGTCGACCCCTTTCCCAGTACTCTTCCATCATTTCCACCTGCCTGCAAAATCCACTACAATCTTGCCGAGTAACGTGATCCAAAACCCAGTTTCTAATATGTATTAACCTATCATGTCAGGAAATCTACACTAGCCTAATTAGTTCCCTCTCGTTAGATGCCTTATTTAGTTATTTATTACAGTCCGGTGAAGGACATGTACAACATAGCCCGTCACTTGTTGTGACTGTCCTTATCCCGAGCAGGAAAAAGACTTTACCATCGGGGTCGTAGAAGTGGAAATTGCATGTGTATCTCTGGTATTTTGTTTGTTCTTTGTTGTCTGTAAAGTTTAGTTTAATTAAAGTTACTCCTGGTTAAGATATTTAATTCCTAAGCGCATTTTATCTGTGTCATTAGACTGCGTTATTATTCACGGTACAAAAATAGGGAGGTAGTGACGCTTGTACTAGCAATATTATAAGCATAAAAATTATAAAATCTGCAAATTTGACTTTCAGAACTCAACTTTGAAAACTAACTACGCCATTAAAAAACTGTATAATTTTTAAACACTGCCAACTACAAAGCTTCATTGAAAACACTCTGGCTAACATTATGGCAGTGTCAAACTTGAAACTTCCGGGATGTAATAAAGCGTAAAGCCTTTTTTTTTTTTCTAGAGTATACTACTTGCCAATTATAGAACTTACTTACTTACTTAATTACTTACTTACTTACTTACCTACTTACTTACTTACTGCTTTTAAGGAACCCGGAGGTTCATTTCCGCCCTCACATAAGCCTGTCATAGGTCCCTATCCTGAACAAGATTAATCCAGTCTCTCTCATCATGTCCCACCTCCCTTAAATACATTTTTATATTATCCTCCCATCACGTCTCGGCCTCCCCAAAAGTCTTTTTTCCTCCGGCCTCCCAACTAACACTCTATATGCATTTCTGGATTCGCCCATACGTGCTACATGCCCTGCCCATCTCAAACGTCTGGATTTAATATTCGTAATTATGCCAGTTGAAGAATACAATGCGTGCAGTTCTGCGTTGTGTAACTTTCTTCATTCTCCTGTAACTCCATCCCTCTTAGCCTCAAATATTTTCCTTAGAACCTTATTCTCAAACACCCTTAACCTCTGTTCCTCTCTCAAAGTGATAGTCCAAGTTTCACAACTTGGATAACCGGTTATATATCTGTTTTATAAATTCTGTCAGCTTTTTTGAGAGCAGATTGGATGACAAAAGCTTCTCAGCCGAATAATAACAGACATTTCCCATATTTATTCTGCGTTTAATTTCCTCTCTAGTGTCATTTATATTTGTTACTGTTGCTTCAAGATATTTGACTTTTTCCACCTCTTCAAAGGATAAGTTTCCAACTTATTATAAATCTCCACGAATTCGTAGAAAAGTAACGGTCAGCAGAGGGACAGATTATGCTTCAGTGCGCGTGCGCACTGTCCATTTTTGCCTAGTAACGAAGTAGGCCTATTTATTTATTTGTCAGAATATTTATATATAATGAAGATTCAGTGCATAGCTTAGTACTACAATTATTATGGTTCTCACGACAGAGGAAAAAGTGTTTATTATGGTTAAACGGTTTCATTTTCAAAAAAAATATTCAAGACATTAACAGTTCAGATTATTTTTATCTATCTGCTTGTATAGCAATGAACCATTTCTCTCGGGCCATTACCGTAATAGAGCGCTGCAAGCATTGGGCAAAGACTATTTTTTTTTCTTGATTAATGGTGCTTCATCGAATTAAAAGTGTGATAAATATTTTGTTATATTTAACATATAGAATCACCTCTTAAATTATGGTGCAGAGGTTACCATCCATCCTGTATATTAATACTGTTTGACCTTCTTCTAGGTATTATGTTATAATTATTTGGTCTTTGTCCCAGAAAATTCATGTGAGGACCATTTCTGCCGTTGTTTGAACACTAAATTTCTTTGGGAGGGCAGAACCAGGCTGTTTCTATTCCTTCGAATATTATTTTGTTCCTGAATCCGATGAGCGGATGACATATTTTCACTTCTCTGTTAATCGAATCGAACCAGAGCCTACTGAGTCTGTAGCCAGGTATTCCACTATTTGAGCTTCTAAAGACGAAAACAATAATATCTTAAATATACTTTTTTCTCAAACTAAAATTGTTATATATTTATTTAGTGCTGTTTCTAACATTCGATCTCTCAGGTTTCTAGCTGCGATCAATTTGAATTCTAACACTGACTTCATTAAATAGGACGGATTTGTTAGTTGCAGCCTGAAGCATGTAACAACTGTGTACAAAGTTGTCTGCTGAACCTGACATATGGAAAACAAATAGAAATTAATTTAGCTCTGTCAGCGTTGGCAGCTATACGATAACTGGGCACATCTACAGCTGTAAGAACCACATCAGCTGACTTTAAATGACCTACGCTAATTTAATCGCCAAGATACGTAGGCCTATCTGTATCTTACAGTTTATATTCTGGTGGGTGAGGGACAAAGAATTTATACAGAGTGTTCAACGAAACACTGAAACATTAAAAGTAACTTATGTAATTTTTAAAACCAAATAAAATACATTACTTATTTGAATATCAGGATATCACTTAAAAGGAAGTTAAAAATAAAATTTATTATCTCCGCTGTAAATTATTTGAAATAATTTTGTGTCTTTATAACCAGAGCAAAATTTGGCTGCGTTTGAACATCATTTACCCGGTACTCCAACTGCTCAAAATTGGTTTTAATGAATATAGAATTTACCTGATATTTATTGAGCATAGAAATTATATCAGATAGTTTTATTAAAATTGAAAATTGTGAGTGTCAATCGGTGATAAAGTGTCTGTTTTTAAAGTGTTGTGTGTCAAAGAAATGTATGAGAATATAATGGATAAATGAGGAATCATTGTCCTTCGTATACGCCACCGTAAAAAATTGTATTGAGGGATTTAAGAGGGAAGAATGGAGACCATAGATGACCACCGTGTTGGATGAACTGTTTTCTGTGACAAATCCAGAAAATATCGAAGCCATGTATGACATGAGGCGTTCAGAGCTATAGTGGATCAAGTCATGAGACGTAGTTTTGAGATAATAAGACTTAAAGTTAACTTGCTCTAGTGGATTATCTAATTTCACTAGCAATAATTTTATTGCTCCATTCTCAAATTCTAGATTTATAAAATATAAACAATTGTGATGTTAACTCATGCAACGCTTTGGCGACTTCAACACCTATGGCTCAGAACATCGTGAACAAATAATTTGAGCAAAAAGTGACTGGTGTCACCTACGGGCGAATGCTTGGAATTAAGACTTGATTCATCACTGTTCGGAAAAGATCCAACTTCTGATAATCAGAAAATGAATTGAATTCAATTTATGCAAATTTGTGCCTTGATCCACTTTAGCTCTGAACGCCTCACATGTTTTGGGAGATCGACGAATTGGGCTCAAACATATATCAGATTTTGAAAATTTCCTATGAATGTGTAATTCGCATCGTACATCATGATTTGGGTGTAAGAAAATTATCTGCTAAATTGATTCCTAAATTCCTGAAAGCTGATTAGAAACTTCTCAGAGTGACACCTTTCCAGTCTCTTTTCTGCCATTTTGAAGAGGATCGTATTGTAACTGTGAACGAAACATTGATGCATAATTACGATCCAAATACCAAAGATCATTTTAAGGAATGGAAACACATTGGTTCTTGCCGCCCAACGGAGTTTTGCATTCAAGTCTTCGCATTACACTTTGGAAGGGGGGGGGGGATTAAACACTTAATAATTATGACAGTCTATTTATAATAACGTAAATCTGTGATTGGAGGATATTTAGTCTTCATTATTAACCAAGTTTTGGGGAATAATTGTGGAGAAACGTCGTGGTAAAATTTTCAATACTTTTGCACAATATTTCTAATACAGAATCTGCTGAACATTTTACCACCAAACATGGAATAACTATTTAATAAAGAACATAATCATAGCTATCGGCGTGGCTCAGTCGCTGATGCGCATTCCTCCTGATCCTTAGTTGCGCTCGGGCTCGGCTTTGATTCCCACTTGGGCTGATTACCTAATTGAGTTTCTTCCTAGGTTTTTCCTAGCCGTAAGGCGAACGTCAGGTAATCTATGGCGAATCCTCGCTCATCTCGCCAAATACCATCTCACTATCACCAATCCCGTCGACGCTAAATAACCAAATAGTTTGACGTTAAATAACAAACTCAAAATAACATACTCTTTCCCATTCTAACCTACCATTTTCGCTTTTCTTTATAACGAAGATCTTAGGCTACATATAGGTCTATATCAGTATCCCTTGGTATGATTATATTTTATATGAATTTTTATAAAATTAGTCACTTTGAGAGAGGAACATAGGTCAAGGGTGTTTGAGAATAAGGTGCTTAGGAAAATATTTGGTGCTAAGAGGGATGAAGTTACAGGAGAATGGAGAAAGTTACACAACACAAAACTGCACGCATTGTATTCTTCACCTAACATAATTAAGAACATTAAATCCAGACGTTTGAGATGGGCAGGACATGTAGCACGTATGGGCGAATCCAGAAATGCATATAGAGTGTTAGTAGGGAGGCCGAGACGTAGATGGGAAGGTAATATTAAAATGGATTTGAAGGAGGTAGGATATGATGATAGAGACTGGATTAATCTTGCTCAGGACAGGGACCGATGGTGGACTTATGTGAGGGCGGCAGTGAACCTCCGGGTTCCTTAAAAGCCAGTAAGTAAGTATATATAGCCTACTTAAACCGTACAAATTATAAGTGAATTTAGATTGCGATTATAAAACATTTCTTTTTTGTATAAGCTAGAAAACAAAAATAGTTATTATTTTGATACACGGTAAATTATTTTATTTATTTATTTCTTCTGAATAATATTTTAATGATTTAACCTACAAACGGTATAGTTATGTATGTATTTATTCACACTGCAAATGGGTATATACCCGGTGGCAGTGGTAACTAATTACACTCAATAATGACAATGATAAACACAATTAATAAAAAATACAATTAATAATAAATTAATAATAATAATAATAATAATAATAATAATAATAATAATAATAATAACAGGAAGCATCCTAAATTAAAAGAAGCACGATCACTTAAAATAACATTTAAAGTAAATCTAATTTGTATCTTAACCCTAAGTTCCAACTAAAACCCACGAGTATGATATGTTATACCAATATGATAAAATAATAATTATAAATCGATGCAAAACGTGTAAATTATATATTGGAAAGCATGTCATGTTCTTAATAATTTTATTTTTCTATTTAGTCTTCCCTTTAGAGTACTTACCATTGCACAGTTTTTCAAGAGGGGTTCTTACATGGTTTTTTGGACGGTTCAAATCATGCGTTCTGATAAATCGAGGTACCGTATAGAGGGTACTTGTCCATTCCATTTACGAAATACACTCTCATGCAAGAATTATTGACTTATGATGACTGTTCTATAATAAAATTGTTTCCATTTACACATTTTACATAAGCTGACTCATTATTGGGACTACAAAATGGATTTGTTTCTAAAGAAGCTAAAAATTATAGTGAGAGAGAGGATAATATATTTCTTGTGGTATCTGAAGTTTGTAGAACGGCGACGTAATGGTATCAGCGGAAAAGAGAAGGGATGGGGTTTTATAGTACGTTCTTTCGTAACTCAAACTTTTCCAATCGACAACTTTCCACTTTAAACGAGATTGCAATAATTCTAAATGGCCCTTCTCTGGGATTCAATATGAACTTCACCTTGAAGACGTCGCTCACGTCTACCAGCATGCATTTCCCCAAAACTATCCTGGTCCCTTTCAATTAAACGTAATAATTGAAATACAGTGTTTTAAAATAAGCTTCTACTCACCTTACAAGACAGAAGTCAGGACATATTTCATTCAGTGTCTAGATAAGTACAGAGTGTAAAGTGATGGTATCCCCTATGCCTGCCATGAAAACACTTGGGGAGCATGGAGGTAGATCTCCATGCAGTCTTCGATCTCGGTACTAGAATGAGGTGGTGTGGTCGGCACCACGCTCCGACGCAAATCTCCATTATTTTTCTCTGTGATCCGTTGTTATAAAACATGATTACTACGTATATTATTATGATGTACCGAAGTACAAATGATATTTCCGTGCAGAAATTCTGCGTCATCATATGATGAAGGATGAGTGGAACAGAGAAAAATTCTCACCGGCACCGGGATTTGAACTCGGGTTTTCAACTCTACGTGCTGACGCTCTATCCACTAAGCCACACCAGATTCCCATCCCGATGTCGGATTGAATCCTCTCAGTTTAAGTTCCACCTCTTGGGTTCCCTCTAGTGACCTACCCTCATGCACTGCGTCATAGATGTATGACAGTGGCACAATGTCCACACATGTGCAGAGGTGCACTCGTTATGAATGACTAACTGGCCGGGATCCGACGGAATAAGCGCCGTCTTAAATCACAAAGTGATTATTTTTCGCATATCAGAGCGTCAGCACGTAGAGCTGAAAACCCGGGTTCAAATCTCGGTGCCGGAGAGAATTTTTCTCTGTTCCACTCATCTATCATCATATGATGACGCAGAATTTCTGCACTGAAATATGTGTACTTCGGTACATCATAATAATATAAACTATGTTATGTCAATTTTTGACGAAAATGAAATTTTTCTTGCATCTTGATGGTGTCTTTATTGTGGCAAAAAATGGCATGCATATCTCTATTATTTTTCTCTGTGACCCGTTGTTATGAAACATGATTACTACGATTTTATACGGTCGTTCAAACCTTAGCTATTGGAAAACTGCAAGAAATCACATATCGGTACCTTGAAGCCACAGAACTGGAGGTACAATAAATTGGTTGCATTAGATAACTTAAGTACAAATGCAATGGATTAAGGTCTAGTACGCGTAGAGGCCATCTTGTAGGACCCCAGAACTGTAAATGAAATGTATATCGTCACCTGAAAGGAATCAAAATTGTTTACATTCGTTTTGTACTTCATGGTTTATAGGCCATTCGATATCTCGTGAAACCTACCTGCGTGTGAGAGGAAGCAGAAAGTGGACTGAGAAATTTTCCTCCCTCGTTACGATTCCATTCACAGCTATAGTCGCGTCGCTGTTATTTCCGGCATGACTCCTCCTCTTTGCTTACGCCTTAGAAAGTGAAGGCTCTATAAAGTCTAGGTAAGTAGTATCGTTCATCATTTTTGTTCCTTCCTTGCCGAGCTACCAGATGAGGAATCTATTTGCAGCACCGTTAAGCATTATCATGTCGTAGCTCCTATGATAATAAATCAAACGCACTGTAATTTAGCAAATAATAATTGAGCGGCAAATAATATCCTCATGTGCTTTCTGCGAACGCCAACAAAAGAACAAAAATTCGGGCGATTATATGAAGTATTTATCGAGCCTTAAGAAGTGGATAACGTCGTCAGCAGGGAATGGCAAGACGCACACGTTTAAATGTAGTCGACTAGCAACGTGATTGGCTGCCGGAAATAAGAGCGACGGGACTACAGCTAGTTCTCTTACCCCCACCACAAAAGATACGGCGCATGCTTCAATTTGGTTTCACGAGATAACGAATGACCTATACTTGTCAAATTTGTTTATATAAATGATAATGTTTTGAATTATCAGTTAATAAAATAACTGTACCTCTGTAACGAAGCCCTTCATGACGTGTTTATTTCAATGCTTTTTATTCTTTTCGTACGATTGTGTATTCTCGAGATTTGTACAGATACCTTGGGTACACTCTGTACAGACGTCATCAAACTGTGTCCTTCATTCACAAATTGATTTCGTCCTATAATACTAACTAATTTATTAATATTAACCGCATGTGCATAACCTAGTTGGTGCGGGATTAACTTTTAATGATAGTGTTGTGTTTGTATCTTTATGTAAGCGAATTTTGTGCACACGGAATGTCGTGTTACAAAATGCCGTGGAAAAACTTGCGTCGTGGCCATTTGGATCAAGTTATACAAACAATATGGCGCATTACATTTATACGAAATTTTCCATACAGGATGACGCTTTGTGGCAGAATCCTTTTGATATGTGACGATGTGGAAATATATTCACTGTGATTGAATTGCTGGGCTAACCATTTTATAAAAGAATTAAATATAATTTATATTGTTTGATCAAAGTAGTTGGCTGGTATGTTGGTATCATTGTACCCGAGATGATCTGCGTTGGTTTGAATTCCGTAAAATACATTAGTCTGATTTCCATACATAAAACCGTATTGTGTAGTGTTTGAATGTGCTTCCTCCTTCCCATTGCTGTCAGTTCCATAGTATTTCATTGTTTATGGTCTCTGTGTCCTTCATAAGGACTCCTTATGTCTGAAAAACTGTAATTATTATATGCAATGACTAGGCTTGACTTTTTAGGGCAAATGCCTATTTTATTCCTTAAGGGGACTGGGTAGTAATTAGGGGTCAAAAATCCGATCTTCTATTTTGTGTTTAAAAATTACAAAACTTGCTCTTTTAAACAAAACTGTGTATTATCTGTTGTGGGGGTATCTCTGTAGATAAGCTCTTTAAATGGGCCCTTTAAATTTGGCGGTGCAAATAATTCATACATTCTTTTTTTTAATGCAATTTTCAGTAAGTTGATATATTTCAAACTTAAGTGCATTTTTCTCTAAAACTACTGAATCTATTTACATGAAATTTTTACCAGTGTTTTCTGCATCCTGTTTTCTATAAAGTAGACCTACTGGTTTATAAATATCATCATACACATAACACGAAGGGAAAAAATTATATGCATTGAAATAAATGAGAAAAATTGTTAATCAAAGTTCAATAATTTTTTTATGTTTCACTAAGGGTGAAATATTTAACTAAATTTTTCTTTATAATTTACAGTATACATTAGTTGATAACTTAAAAAAATACAAGGTATATGAGTAAAAATTGTAGCAAGTAATGCGCACCTGAAGAATGAGGTACATTTAGCGAAGTGAGAAAATAGGTTATCAGTTAAGACCTTTTTTTTTCGAACTTGGATACGAAACTAATTAGTTGTCTTTTATACCACTGAATTCAGAATGATTTATTGTATAACCACGTAAATGTTTATTCCACTCTGAACACTAAAAGCCTAGAAATATTGAACTAAACTTTTGTACTCAAATTATTTAATCGCACAGGCATCACTATCCACTTCCCTTAATGCCTTCAATTTGATTAAATAAATTTATAACCTATCAGTCTTACTAATAAACCATGTATAGTTTTTATATGAGACTTACGCAGAGTTGGTACAGAAAACGTTACTAATAAACCATACATAAGCAATGGATGTATAAACAGCCTGTAACTACACAATGGAAATTGCTTTGCAGTAGTTACATACACGAAACCCCTTGTTTAAGCGTTGTATATAGAGAAAAAATGGCCGCTCCTCTAACAGCTGTTCGTATCGACTGTCATTTTATGATGACGGTTGCCCTGTAACAACAGAAGAACAAATCAAAGAGCACAGAATTATTAGACTAATATTGCTGTAGCTTGTACTCTTTGACCAAAATATAGTGTGGTAATCGATTAGAGCCAGTTGTACTATCGATACTTAACACGCCACACTAGAGCACTCTACCGGATGCAGTAGAGAACCTCAGATATTTTATTACCTTTCGTAACGAAGTAATGACGAAACTATGACGTAACTGTGTAACAGTTATACTGTTATACACGACGTATGTAGTTATTATTAGTAAGGAATTCACACACGACGTATGAACGAGCTACTCATTGTACAAGTATAAGACAGTTAAACGTCTGTGTATAGAGTTTTTATTAGTAAGACCGTATGTGTATGAATTAATCAGCCTATATTAGGCTATATTTATATTTTAGAATTTCGGAATATTTTTCTCCGTAAATTGTCCTATTATTCTTCTCTATGTTAATATTATGTTATGTAACTTCATTGTAACTGTAATTTTACTTTTATTTCCTATTTTATTTTATTTATGTACAGTAGTCCTCCTAAAGACCCGGAACAAGGAGCCGCTAAAATCGGGTTACAGATTAATGCAAGTAAAACCAAACAGATGAGACAAATAAGAAATAAACAGAATATATACAACCCTTCTAATCTGACGATAAACATGTTTGAAAAAACTGAGAAATTTAAATATCTTGGAACAGTAATGATAAGGAACAATAACGAATTAATTGAAGTACAGAGTCGAATCACTGCAGCCAATAAGGCCTATTTTGCATTAAGCTGAATTTTGAAATCTGTTTGCACAAGGAAACAAAACTTAAAATATACAAAACAATTATTGGAAGTATTCTCTGTTATGCAAGCGAAACTTGGACATTATCTAAGGAGACAGAAGCTAAACTAGGTATATTTGAACGCAAAATACTCAGAAGAATTTTTGGACCGGTGCAAGAAAATATGCAGTGGAGAATACGTTATAATAACGAGCTATATAAATTATATAGAAGTTTTGATATTGTTACTTTCATAAAATTAAGGAGGCTTGAATGGGCCGGACATGTCTATCGGATGGAAGGGAACAGAATACCAAAGAAGATCCTAGAAGGAAAAATACATGGTAAAAGACCAATTGGAAGACCCAAAAATAGATGGATAGATGCGGTAACGATCGATTCTCAGGACTATCTCGGAACAACTGCCTGGATAAGATTAGCACAGGACAGGGACAGTTGGAGGAAGAAAACTGAGGAGGCTAAGGCTCGACTTTGGGCTGTGATACCATCGTAGTAGTAGTAGTCCTCCTATAGTCTATTAATAATTTTAGGCCTATATATCTGAACTGCGACCGAACACAAGCGCTGCTAATTCGGTCCTCAAATTTCATTAATATATTCTCTTATTGCCTAAGATGATTTCATGTTTCATATAATGTTTCTACCTCAGTACATTAGGAAAGAAGTAACTCAAAAACTTAATTTTGTCAAATGTTGTTTCTTCTCTGTAATTACAACCTCATCCTCGAATTAAATCTTTAAATTGGTATGAGATTGCTTGTACTGTCGTATGTTAGAAATCAATACTAGACAGGACACCTGTTTCCTGAATATGCATATTTCCCTGGAATTGTGTCGATCCTTCACAAATTCAACAAGAGAAGAAAGTCTCCCTTTATGATCGATCGCATCTGGATGTTCGGTATTTGACGAGTAAATTAGCTGACTACTGAATTACTTCCCAAGCTTGAAAGAAGGCAAACAAAGTTGCTACTGCAGTGCATTGAAATTGCGCTGGATGGAAGGTATTAGCAACTAGAAATTAAATTTGTCCGACGTGTGTTATGTGGACCATACTGTTTTGTTGAGGTATTGTCACACCTGAATTAGATTGAATAATGATTGGAAGCTCATTGGGACTGACGAGAGATGGCCTGCGGCTTTATATTCCTCCCCCTCGACAATTTGGCCCTGTTTTGTCGGACGGCGGCAGAATCTATCCCGCCACAAAAACGTCATTCCAATTATTGCGGGGACGTGCCTACTGAAACGTGACGACTTTTCAAAGCGTCATCGGGTTCGAGAGTCAAATATTGCGAATTCATTGCAAACAACCTCTTTATGTAAAAGAAAAAAATATTTTTAAAAAATCGGCAGCTGGAGAACAAAATAACAAAACAAAGGAAACTCGTAACCTCTCACTGTGGGATTTAAAATTAGAAACCCGGACATTGCTGCTGCTCGCATCCCCTGGGATTTAGGTTTTTTTATTCATGACTGCGACATGTAAGCTATTAACGGCCCTCAAGGGGATTTTTGATGAATGAAATTAACTGAAATTTGGTTTAACTTGTATCACTAGTGAAATAAACTGAGTTTTTTTTTTCCTCCTGTATGTGTTCGTGTAGATACTATTTTTATTTTATTATATATGTAGACTTCAAAGAGAAAGAGGATCGCTGGCATATAAACAACACCAATACCGTGTATCTGATCCCACAGAGTGTCTCCCCTGTATTATATGATGCGCTGATGATGCATTCAGAACACCCACGTACACACTCAACATAAATTCACAAAGCGCCATAATTGCGAATTTATTAGACGTATTATGTGGAACCTTGTGCTGAAAATAAAACACACTGAGACTTATTGTGTGTTTGTTTGCAAGAAGAAGGTCTTGCAAGCTCAGAGATATTGAATTAGAGCGAGAGTCCAAATGTCTCGTTGTCGTGCAGAGAATATCGGCCTATTTCAGACGACGGACTATAGAATTCGATGATTATTAATTTTCCTTTCTTCTTTATGTGTAGTGCTTCAGTCACTAGAAAAATTCCCAGGCTATAATCCGGGTCTTGCTACTTTGAACTCTAAAGGTGAAACATACCCATTTTTCTATTTGAATTTAATCGAGTAATCGAGTTTTGATCGAGTTGAAAAAATGTTTTAATATACTGTAATACACAATTATTGTTAAATTTAACTTGTGTTCGGTGATAAGCATAAGTATTAAATGTTGTATATATGTATTATTGTATCGTTATATTACAAAACCATTATTTTAATTACTTACTGACATATTTATTATGAGCCTTATAATTTATTGTGTCAATTTCTCCGGGAATTTTTGACACAAACATAAATAACAAAAAGTATGAAGACTCACCTAGTTAATACTGCTTCATCCATGATTTTTGTCGATCTGGTTGGCGAGTTGGTATAGCGCTGGCCTTCTATGCCCAAGGTTGCGGGTTCGATCCCGGGCCAGGTCGGTGGCATTTAAGTGTGCTTAAATGCGACAGGCTCATGTTAGTAGATTTACTGGCATGTAAAAGAACTCCTGCGGGACAAAATTCCGGCACATCCGGCGACGCTGATATAACCTCTTCAGTTGCGAGCGTCGTTAAATAAAAACATAACGTAACATTCCATGATTTTAAACATGTGAGTGCATTCACATGCTCCAAATTAAATGCCGCTCTACGTTTAGTAGCAATGTTTCCTGCATCACCAAACACGTAAAAACTTATTTGTCAAGCACTTCTCCACGATCGTTCAATTTAAATTCAAACGTTTCACCGAGTTTACCTCTCAAATTCTCATATGATATAATGGAGTTTACACTTTTCACAGACCACAGAAAACTGATTTTTTTCTTTATCAAACTAAATACACAAACGTCATATACAAACTCAGTACAGAAACTGCAAGCACTTGCAAAAGCACAGCGGTCAAAACAGAAGACTGGCCCCTATTGTAATTCGAATTACCAGATTTTAGAAAAAGAAGATAATTATTCTCTCACTTGCACACAGTGTAGACATGGCTATTTTACAAGGAATGAGGGGGACGAAAGTATGTATTTCATATGCTAGGGAGATGAGCTGACAACAAGGTGGAAGTTTTCTTGGAAAACCATAAAACGTAATAAAGATTTTGCATTGTGTTTCAACTTTCAATAGAGGTAGACTAGGTCACTGTCCTCATATCTCCATCTCTTTCTGAAGTGTTTGCGCAAAGATTTTTCCTATGCTACCTGATTTACAGTTAGAAAATAACAGTAATCTACTATTGTGCTTTTAATTAAATAATTTCCCAGAGAGGAATATTGTCGGAATTTTTAGTATGAGTTTGTATTAACGAAATAATAATTAATATCAACTACAACCGATTAATTTTAATCGACTAGATTATTAAATTAAATATTTTTAATCGATTAATCTTACAACAGAAATTGATCGATTAATCGATCCCACAACACTAATAATTACACTACTGGATTGAGACCGATGGCGGGCTTATGTGAGGGCAGCAATGAACCTCCGGATTCCTTAAAAGCCATTTGTAAGTAAGTAAAGATAAATTTATTTGTATTATTATTTTTCATTTTTATCAGAATATGTCAAAATGCTTGTATGGACGTGTATTGAATTGTATTCCTTGCCATTACGTACAGTACATGCTTCGTTTTTGTAGAAAATATACAATAGTAGGAAGTATTGAATAAATTATGAATATGTGTGTGTATATATATTTTTTTAATGATCATCTCTCATAAAAATGTAAGACTTTTCTAAAATAATTATTTTTCTCCCTCTTCCCTGAGAAAGGGTAAACTTTATACCGAAAATGGGATCTCAACTGCTAAACCTTCACCACGTTTAACATTTACCACATATATTTAAATGGTTGTATATAATTACCAGTTAATAGCATAATGCAAAAGTTGTTTGGCGATGTATCGAATAATTTTGTGTATCCACGTCATGTTGCCGTTCTCCAAATTAATTGTGACACCGTTACGTTTGTGACTCTCCATCTTCTGCAAACAAGGGAATTTCAAACCTCATTACAACTATAATTGAAAGCGCTTTCATGTGTTCCAGTCGTTATGAAATACACAGTCAATATTAATCCGCAGTGTCCGCATTCACGATACAGTCGAAACGAGTATGTGTACGAAGCCATTAAAAGTAGACTGATTCTTACGAGGGCAGTTTTGCAACAGTTTTCTAAATCCACAGCTGTCACGTTATAAAACGCGTGCAAAGTACACATCGACTCTTAGGATAAAAATCCACATTTTTTCCTTAATGTCCTTCAAACTTTGGTGATATGATTCTTGGGAGTAAACTACACAAATTTATATAATTCAAACTTGAAAATCGAATTTGGGGACCCTAAGAAATTTTTTTAATTATTAATAAAATTTTGTACCGATCTAACGCCATTAAAAATTGACCAAGGGTAAGACTTCTCTAGCCAAAATGAAATGATATGGAGAATGTTACATACTAAAATTATTTATCTTGAACCACTCAAAAGATATGCCACATTATATAAGCGCTTTAGAAAAAATATATGTATATTTTTGGGAGAAATAATTATAATTGAAAATAATAATTTAGTTTACAACATAGCTATATGTTCTTCTTTCTCTCAGTTTAACCTCTCCCTTCTAGGTGCATTTACACGACACACGCCACCCGGGCCTTACAGGGCCGCGACCTGTCGGGAGAGGTATTAAGCTACGGATCACATACATACTTTTTTGACCACACAAGGACATGGAGGGCCTCCCTGGATGAGGGATCAGCTCAATGCCAGGGCCACCTCCGATACAACACAAACATTTAAGACATTACACATCATTCACTCACACATATGAAAGGATTAAGGGAAGGATCGCCGTCCATGGCCGGACTTCCAAGAGGTACAATCCCAGCATTTGCCTCCTGGAAAACCTCAGTTAGGATTGCCGGCCCCTGGGATCGAACCCAGGACCTCCCGAATGCGAGGCCAACCCTCTACCACGCCGCTAGCCCGCTCGTTCTAGCTATATGTTTAAGCTTTAATTTGGTACCTCAATGAAGTCTTTTGCCCAATTGAAAGTCTAATTTTTGTCTATCGGTAGAATAACAAATGTCGGAAAATGTGAAATAGGAGAAAACAGACACTGAAGATGGCGTAAGATACAGAAAGTATAGTGTGCTTATATTATAGGTGCCCAAAAAATTATGAAATTATTGAGATAATAGGTACAAATTATGTATATTTTTTAAACTAGAAGAAATGAGCTTCCAGATGAGGCAAAAACATTATTTCCCAAAATTTTGAAGAAATCTGACATTTCTAGAGTCGATATATACCTGTTATGCACTTAAGCGTAGAATAACTATTACAGCGTCCCTCTTCGCTGTAAATGATAATGCCAGCAGAATTAAACACCAAACAATTTGAAACAGAACAAAGTGTGTTTTCTATAGGAGATGGTTGAGAGGAAGGAGCATTACACATTTTGGCACTCATGCATTCACTTTACCTTTTACGTAGAATATGAAACCTTTAATAATAATAATAATAATAATAATAATAATAATAATAATAATAATAATAATAATAATAATATAACAATATATATATAATAATATAACAATAGTAAATTATTAACACTCTTGATGGCTTCAGTTTTTATGTAATTGTCAGTGATATACACCGTGAAACAGAGAATCATAGGCTATACATGATGGGAAGTGATATTGCACCACGGAGGGCAAGAAGAAACTTATTCTACATTCGTGATTAGATGAGATGATGATGGAGATTATTTGAGATGCCACAAAGGGAACCGGAACTCTCGAAGAAAACTCTAGAGTTGCCCATACCACGGGCTTGCCCAGTAGGTTAAAGTTGCCTAATTCCGTGATACGTTTTTTCACTGAATGTCACGGGATTGGGTATCTTGCTACGAAGTTCACCGATGTCTCAAACGTAGGCGAAAGATGCGCTCTTTCAAGAAAGATGTCTGGCGCTATGATCGAACGGCAAAGTTTTGACTGGCATTCAATTTTTAAAAAGTATCACGGGTTTAGTGGTATCACGGAAATAGGTAACTGCACCCTACAAGTTCCCAAGACTTCATCCCAGCCTATTTTTACTATTGCGGATAATAGATGAAATGAGGGGGGAGGTGGAGAGTGTTGGTGGAATGGTAAAGGGAAATGGGAGTATCCCGAGAAAAAACTCTCTGCAACATCTGCTTTGTTCACCACAAATTCCATCACGACCTAGCCGGGGATCGAACCCGGGCCGTCTGGATGGAAGCCACAGACGCGGCACATCTGGGCATTATTATTTGCGTAAATGTTGGCCAAAGAATACTACTTCCACGCATTGATGTAGTGCCATTAGATTCTTCTTTGCCATTTTTCTTCAAAAGAATGCAATTTTCAATACGTTTGGTTTTTGTATAACGAGCAATAAAGCTCAAGGCCAGATATTAGATGAAGTAGGCAATTGTTTACCAGAACCTACATTCAGTCATGGACAACTTTATGTCGCATATCCAGAGCAAAGTGTTGGAAGACTTGAAGGTTGAAATAGAACCAAAGGCCAGGCACATAGCAAATTTCGTATGGAAAGAAGTTCTATAGGTTTGTGGAAATGAATGCTGCGGAGCAACACGGGTTCTCTAGTAATTATTAACATACTTCTCGGTTCCATGATGAAGAATGCAATAAAAAGGTACCGTAACGCCGGCCGCCATAAAAAAGCACATTATTATTATTATTATTATTATTATTATTATTATTATTATTATTATTAGTGGGGGGATTGACTTTCATTCATATCTTATTGGTTTCAGTTCATTCGACAGATTTAAATCTTACAGCAAGTTATATTTATTTTTTGGCCGATCATGTTTTTTAACAACCTTACCGATGTTGTTGGTAGACCTTGTAAGTTAAACTTATAACACACGTGCGGTAAGTAAATAAATCAACTTTTATTTATTTACTTAAAAGTAACGAACTATCAGTGTCGCGCACCACTATGTGCTATGAGGTAATAACTAAATGTCTTATTATACCTGTACTCTATCTAAATTAATTTATTGGAGTGGAGATTTGTAAGAAAACAGGCATTAATGTAGATAATAATAATAATAATAATAATAATGATTTATTTAACCTGGCAGAGTTAAGGCCATACGGCCTTCTCTAACACTCAACCAGGAGTAAAAACTGCGTTACAAAAACACTACAAATTTACAAAGTACACTACAATTTTACACACAAAATTGAATAACATAATAATAATAATAAAATGTAAATAACAAGTAAGAAGAAATCAGACGTAATATATATCATAGAGAAAGAAAGAAAAAAGCATAATAAAATGTGAACAGCAGGTCAAAAACAAATGAGTATAAAAAATAAGACAATTATTGATAATAATAATAATAATAATAATAATAATAATAATAATAATAATAAATAAGAATAGTAATAATAATGATAATAACAATAATAATAGGCCTAATAGTAATAATAATATTAATAGTAGTAATAAAATAGTGCAGTACAAAGCATACAATGAATACAATATTTTTAAGTACACACAGTAAGGAAAATTATAATTATATATAGCTCAACTTATCACATTAGAGATATACCATTATCGGAAAATATGAAAACAGAAATATAAAATAAGTTAAATATCACTAGAAAATTAAAAAAAAAAAAAATGTGAATACGTGGAAACATGCAATACAACACTTGTCATAATAGTAAGTTAGTTTGGCAACTCGTCATAAAATAATTTTCTAACTTGGATTTGAAAGATTTGAATGTTCGGCAGCTCTTGACTTCAGGCGGCAGAGATGTAAGCGAGAAAATTATTTCTGACTACTTTCGGTTGTTGCACTGAGCGCCACTCGTGGGATCGTGGCTGAACGCGAAAATATCATGGAGTAAAATACGTATTCAAGCACTAACCTATACCGCTATGCAATTTATTTACACTGATGTATAATTAATGTGTGATCTACAAACACTTTCTATATGCTATTTATTTATATTGATGTATAATTAATGTGTCGCCAGCCTACTTCTTTGAAGGCAAAACTAAACTTTCTATAATTTATTTTATTACAATATTTTCACAATCGCTGCCGAATAATAAATGAATCGATAAATATGAATAATAACAAATGAATGACACCTATCGACAAATACGAAATACAAATGAATGGCACCTGTCGACAAATAATAAACGGCGATCACACATAAAAATGTTAGCGTCCAAAAGCAAACTATTTATTTAAATTAAAAATGATTAATAATAGTAGTTAAGTGCATAACAGAATCTTGTAAATAGAGAAGAATCAACTTCATCTCGCCTTCTCTAACTTTTTCTCGATTCTGTTATAATGCACTTGCCACGCTTGTATCCCAATATACTATATCCTACTTTTATTACCCTAATTCATGTATAGACGTTATACTGTACGTACTCATATGGTCGATTTCTAAAACACGGACGAAATCGTGGTTCCAAACCTCGGCTTTTAAACCGCGATCGAGGTCTGAATCATTATGTGATTTCTAAAACGAAGTCGAGACGCGGCTTGAGAAGAAACAGAGATTCGTGGGTTTTATATATGGCAACGCAGCTAAGAATCGATTTTTATTCTTGTAAAGAGTCGATATTAGAAAGAAATGAACATCGGGATTAATATTTTTATTGAATTCCAGTAAGTCACATTCTTTTGTTCTCAGATAAGATATTGTTATATTTGCTAATTTACAGAATATATGTGCGTTTAAAATACTAGCATTAATTATAGGGAACTGATTTTTAGGTACCGGAATTATATTTCCCAAATAATTAGCACAAGTCGAACGTTTGTTGTAGTTTATCATTTGTTCAAAGCTACTGCCAACATTAACTATCTGAAAACCCTGGTCTAACGAATTAATAACCTAAATATTAACTGGATTAAAGTTGCAATTGAAACTAAAATAGTATATGGTTCCATTTTCACATATAATAGGCCTACTACGTGGAAAGCCCCAGTAGCATAAAACTTAAAATAAGGATACAAAATCACGCTTTGCTTCATAGATATTCTTGTAGGCCCACATTATATTCGAGCATTAAATAAAATGTCCATAACTACTGTAAAGACTAAGAATTAACTTACATCGTTTCATAGACATAAAGGTGTAATTAGTATAAAATATTAGGCCTATATCTTACTTCCCTCAAAGCAAAAAGAAGGTGTAAAAAACTTGTCAACCTGTCGCCTCTTGCATTTCGTTGCAGATTATTATTTAGCATTCTTGCTAAATTTTGCGTTGATTCCTTCGAAAATCGAAAATATTCGCATGAAATTATCGTCGTTATATAGTTACAAAGGATTATTCCTGTCTCTCAACACTTTAATCCGAGATTTAATATTTGTAATCACAAATTTCCTTTCATAGTCATCCAGCTGATCTACTTCCTCCATTTTGTATACATGAAGCCGTGGTTTTAAACCTACCCCAGCCGTGGTCTCTGCTTCAGACCGTGGTTTCGAGCCATGGCTCAGAAAAATGAAAAAGACCTCGTTTTATAAATCCAAACGCGGTTTAAAGACATGGCCGTGGTCTAGACCTCGTTTTAGAAATCCCATGTCACTTTTTAATAGAAAATTTGCAAGGCTTAAATGAACTTGGTTTGCTTGATGAATAAAATGTTTACAGTAAAGCCCCGATTATCCGTCACCCTATTAACCGAGTGGTGGATTATCCGACTGTCTTTCTATCTTGCAGAAAAAAAAAATATGAAGTACTGTACATTATATTAGTACCAATTTTTTTCTACAGAATGATTTTTTTTACAAACCTTTACCCTTACGCATTAAGGTCTACTCTTCGAGTGACCGTACTGTTTAATTTCTATGTAAAATGTAAGAAAAGAGAAAATGTGGTTCATCTCACATCACAATACAAGATATGAATTACAACTGGACGCGATTTAGGCTAATGAAAAACAAAATATAAACTGTATACAATTTGTAAATCTACAACATGAGACCTCTACTATTCCTATTTTTCCACAGACAGCTGTCAAAAGGAGATTCCTTGGCCATTAAAAATCCGTCGTTGAAAACCACTCTTAAGTGCAATAAATAATGATTTAATAACTAACTTATCGGAAAATCGAACATGAATTGTAAAAAAACAGACTTAAATTAGTGAACTTCTGATCCACTACCTAGCGTATTAAATGAAAAGTTCCTGAAGGAAATTACGAAAATATTATGTACTTAGTTTATGAAAACGTTTTATGGTACGGATTATCCGATTTTTTCGATTAACCGTTCACTCCACCCCCTTCATTACCATGGATAATAGAGGTTCTGCTTTATATTTTATTTAGGCCTACACTTTAAGTTTTCAGAAAATTGTTACAACTTTAAAATAATTAAACCCTTTTCTTTCCTTTAAGGGCGTTAGTCTATGTTTTAAATTAATATTTCAACCCTCGGAGAATTTAATTTCTGAAATTTATTAAATTGCATTTGTTACATTTAGAACAAACTAATCACAGCGGCAGACATAGTAAAATGGAAGTCTGGTAAGATCTATCTGATTATCTACCCATAAACACTGTAATGCCCCATTACACTCTGGACTGCGCCACCGTTACGTCCCACTCGTTATATATGCAATACGTCTGGTCGAATCTGCATGCAAATTAAGAGGCAGCCAGACGCGCGATGTGTCCTAGATTCTTGAGTATGATTCTGATGGCTTCCTAGATGGACAGTTTGAGATGAATCCAATAAACACATTTTTTTACGGAAGGAAATCCATTTACTGGAAGCTTAGAGTACAGGAAACAGCTAGGGGCTGAGCTGGCATGGGGGCCGACCCCCACGGGAATTGAGAACAATCGCCTCTCAGGCCGTTGTAATGACGTTCTCAGTGTCCCCAGGGATAACTGACTGGCCAACGGAACAATTGCCTCTCACGACCGCAGAATATTGCTCTGTGAGATAAAGACCATGTCCATGCTTAAAGCTATCGAAGCTAAGTAGTATTAAGGTAGTCGAGTGGAGAGCGCTGTGTTCGAGAGTTCCCGGCTCAATGCCAGATCGGGGCCTGACTTTGTACGCCTGTGTATTCAAGGCACCCTCAAACAGGTGGCAGTATACTGAAGGGCCTCTTCTCTGCTCAATACAACTTACGAGAATCACACTGAAAGTTTCTGCAAACCAATACACAGGCTTGAAGTGAAATAACCAGCAGATTTTCAAAGCGAATACCTCATGCTGTATGTAACGAAAAATTGTAATACCATATTGATGGAAAGTTAATAGTTTTCTTAGATTCGTGATTTTTGCCCACATCTGTAGCATTATATTGTATTTATTTACATTCCAGGGTATTCGTACATCGCTTCACAACTAGAATATGAAACACTGTCAAAAATCTTAATAGTACTATAATAGTACATTATGCAAAGAGCCTATAATGATAGTAATTAAGACGCGAGGATGTTTATGAAACGAGCGCAAGCGAATTTCATAATTTTCATACGAGCGTCTTAATTACCATTATAGGCAAGTTTCATACGACTTTTTATGCTCGACCATATTTCTAACTTGAAATTATTCATAAGTATTCATGTTATTCTTATGTGACTGGAGAGCGAACTGACCTTGTGCAATCTCGTAAATTGTGAGATGTGTGCAGACGCGAAAGTATTGATTTTTTCCGGGCAACGAATGTCGACGACCTTGATATAAATTTGAGAGTAAGATAAACGTTAAACTTGATATAACCTTGAAATTGAATTCGACATTGAAAAACGAGATGACAAATTGAATTTATTTGAATATTATTTACAATTAACGCTAATTATTATAGTAACAGAACATAACCTTCTGCGACAGTATTGGATTTCCAGCCTCCGTGACGTTTCCCTCGTTGTTTTTCGATTGCATATCCGAGAATAATCGAAAACCTGAACTTTAATGAATAGGTGTACTTTAATGACATGCATTAAATAACTGCTACCAGGTGTATAATTACTACATTTCGGCATGGTCGAGCATAAAGTTTTAATTATAGTCACAGTCAAGTTGAAATATAATATATAGAAGAGTTTTCAAGATATTCAAACGTGGACGTATAGCCTATACTATAGCCTATACTTACATGAGGGAAGGTCGATTCAGACACCTTTGGGTATAGGTTTGAGTGCAATACTAAAGATCTAAAGATCTTCCATAATCGCCTTACTGTGAGGAAGCCTCGTGTTCGGTGACAATTTGACAGAAGCGAAGAATCATGGAAATGCTTAAAAAGTTCAAGCGCGACCGCTCAAATTCTATTTCTGACATCATGATAGGTGACGAAAGAAAAAATGTCAAATTTCTTCTAGTAGAATAAACATAAGGTTTTTCGTTACATTTTGACGATCTTTATTATAATATTTTAATAATGTATATGTATGTATTTATTTAATTTGGAAAACATTAATATTGGAATAAATTACATTTGTTGGATAATCAATTGACTTCTTTAAACAAATTTTAATTGTTGGCTTTTGAAGCATTGTCAATGTATAAAGTGTAAATTTTGTTGTTCCTCCCTATCTGATTATACTGTACCATATTGAACCAAACCTACATAAAGCAATCACAGTAATAACAGAATATTTGTGTGGATGTAAGAACGAAGAATTAGAAACTTATAAATTGTTTTACGAGATCCGTTACATAAATATTAAACATGTTTTTTTTTCTACCTTAAAGACTGGTCAATAATAATTCCAAAGTACTTCATTTGAGTAGATTCTTTCAATGCCGGTATAGGACATTTGCAATCATCATTAATTTAGCAACGAGCATTATGAATTATTACATTTATCACAAAACTTTAATTATGTATGTATGTATGTACGTATGTATGTATGTATGTATGTATGTATGTATTCACACTGCAAATGGTTATATACCCGGTGGTAGTGGTAACTAACTACACTCAATAATGACAATAAACACAGTTAATAAAAATGCAGATAATAATAATAATAATAATAATAATAATAATAATAATAATAATAATAATAATAACAATAACAGGGAGCATCCTAAATTAAATGAAGCACGATCACTTAAAATAACATTTAAAGGTAATCTAATTTTTATCTTTACCCTAAGTTCGAACTAAAACCCACGAGTATGATATGTTTATACCTGTACAAGTACCTTTCAGCACTACACTCATTTCGCTGACAACTCACTCACTGCACTGGAACTATGACACATTTCAATGATTCTATCCTGATTTCACTAACACTTCAAAAACATTTCACTGTTCAAATACTTTGCACTGCCACTATAAACTATAAAGCTTCACTGACAGAAACACACTTCACTTACACAACACACTTCACTGACACAACACACTTCTTCATTGATACAACACTTCAATAACAAATATCAATTACACTCTTTAAATAGTGTGTATAATATATACTATCGTTTATTAGTAAAGTTCTTAAGCCTATTTTAAATACATTTTTGGTTTTTGGTAAAGCCTTTAGTAAGTCTGCAGGTAAGTCATTCCAGTCCCTGATAGTATGATTCAGAAAAGAAAACTTTCCAGTGTCCGTCCTCTGTCTTCTTTCCCTCAATTATTTATATGAGTGATCGTTCCTTGAAGAGTAATTATTGCAAACTATTTGAAGTTAAGGAAAACTGAATCAAAGTAGTTTTGGAAACATTTAACGAAAGAAAATTTCTATCTAACCACTTCTTAATAACATCAAACCATTATTGGCATTTTCATACACACTAGTCCAGGGACTCAAGGGTTTTGAAGGCTACCCATAAAACGAAATGAATTGCTGGTCAACATGCTAGATACAAAGTAACACAACTGATTTTGTTCTGAAGCAGCCACTTCATCTCAGTAACTTTTATGCATATTTCAGTATTTGTTTCCGAGTACATAACCGGTCCCTCTGGTCATGAATAATTCGTTCAAACTTCCTTCATTCGCAAGCTAACTAGAAGCACAATTCTCGCAGCACTTCTTTCCATAAACTCTAGACATTTTTTCATTATTATTATTACTAAATGTTTCGTCACATTTTTCCTGTAAATTCCAGTCTGCGTAATTCCTACATTCATATTTTCTTTTGTATTTTCTTATTTTAAGAATTATAAAGAGAATACATTGTGATGATTAAAAAAATCTTTGTTTTTATTTTTACGGAAACACACGTTTCAGGATTCTCGATACAAAAAATTTAGTTTTTGGTCATACTGTCTGTGTACAGAGATTTCTCCTCGGTTATTGGACGAATTTATTTCATATTCCAGTGTAGGCTTTCACGGCCGGCGTCAATAGGAGGAAAGTTTTTCGGGCTATCAGGCCGTGGTTCGTTGGTTGTGTGACCAAACGTTTCGTTTACTGCTGCTCGGCACGCGCAGCAGAACCAGCCGTAAATAAATAAATAAATAAATAAATAAATAAATAAATACCAGTACTCCACACCACTGAAGATGTTCACCGCAGCATTGAACGAAACGTTTGGTCTCACTACCAACGGACTACGGCCTGAGAGCTCGAAAAACTTTTCTCGAATTTATTTCATATTCAACATCCTTTAATATTGCACATTAAATATAATTTAAATCAATCAATCAGATAGGGATGGAGCTAGAGTGAATTGTAATGGTAGAGAGTGTAATTACTTCATGCCTCCATGTTAATTATAAATTACTTCTTATTCATATTTATTTACTTATTTATTTACTTATTTATTTATGTATTTATTTTGATAATAATTGTAATATAATAGTACATTATGCAACGAGCCTATAATGATAGTAATTAAGACGCGAGTACGTTTATGAAACGAGCGCAAGCGAGTTTCATAATTTTCATACGAGCGTCTTAATTACCATTATAGGCAAGTTTCATACGACTTTTTATACTCGACCATATTTCTAACTTGAAATTATTCATAAATATTCATGTTATTCTTATCTGACTGGGGAGCGGAACTGACCTTGTACAGTATCTCGTAAATTGTGAGATGTGCGCAGACGCGAAAGTATTGATTTTTTCCGGGCAACGAATGTCGACGACCTTGATATAAATTTGAGAGAAAGATAAACGTTAAACTTGATATAACCTTGAAATTGAATTCGACATTGAAAAACGAGATGACAAATTGAATTTATTTGAATATTATTTACAATTAACGCTAATTATTATAGTAACAGAACATAACCTTCTGCGACAGTATTGGATTTCCAGCCTCCGTGACGTTTCGCTAGTTGTCTTTCGGTTGCATATCCGAGAATAATCGATACTTGCGCTTTCATATTGCTACAATGGTGTTTTCTGATTGGTGGAACACCTGAACTTTAATGAATAGGTGTATTTTAATGAGGTCCATTAAAGGGCTGCTACCAGGTGTATAATTACTACATTTCGGCATGGTCGAGCATAAAATATAATATAAACAGATAAAACTTCAGATCACCCCTGAAAGAGTAGCCTAGAACTCGTGCTCAGGGGCGGATTCCTGAATTTAAATTAAGAAGTATATAATACAATTCGTCTTATGTCTACTACGCAATAAGAATATACAAATTTAAATTTACAATTTTTCATTATTTATAAAATCCATTCTTAACTTTTTAAATTTAATACTATAACTATTAGAATTGACAAGATTAGGATATTTAAATATAAATTTGTTATATATTATTCTTGGGCCTAAATTACTACTATGATTAAATACTGTAGCAGTGTTGCATTTAGGTTCAAACAATCTTAAAGAATTCATACCTTTTGTTTCATAACTATGAGAATACAATTCAAAATTATTTTGATTTTTATGTATGAATTTTATTAATACAATATAATAAATTTGTCTGATTTTAAGAACATTAAAGTCTAAAAACAATTTTTGAGATGGAAAATCAATAGGTTTATGAAGACATAATTTACAATTCATTTTAATATATCAATATGCCTGGTAAATTATTAATAAGTATTTAATGAATTTCAATCTTAAGGCATATAAACTTGCAAATGTTTATTTGCTATTTAATCACAATATATGAACGTTTTCGCCGTTTAGGGCATCTTCAGATATAACAATACATATTATCTGGATAATATGTATTGTTATATCTGAAGATGCCCTAAACGGCGAAAACGTTCATATATTGTGATTAAATAGCAAATAAACATTTGCAAGTTTATATGCCTTAAGATTGAAATTCATTAAATACTTATTATGAAGACATAGCCTATTTTAATTATTTTCTTCTGTAATAAATAAAGATTAAAATTGGTTTTAAATAAGCTACCCCATCCTATAATTCCATACATAATTAAAGATGGAAATAAAGTTAAGTATATTGTGCGTAATGAACTTATTGACAAGTAATTCCTCAATAAAACAAAATAATATATTATTTGCATAAATTATTACACAGGTAATAATTAATGTGTTGGTTGCATTTTAAATTATTGTCGAAAATTTTGCCTAAATATGTAATGTCAGAGGACTCCTTAATGATCGGACATTTACACTGTATAAGGCAACAATTAGAGTTATGTAATTTAATACTTAATATAGATATAGGAGATTTATTACATTTTTCAGATAATGAGAACGGAATAATTATGGTTTTATTTTCGTTGCTAGATAATGTATATCAAACCATTGTTTTTATTAATTTAAGTCCATTATTTGATTTGTTATATGTATGAAAAATTGATCGTAAGATCTTGATAAAATCCTTAAGCGGGAGTGAAGGACAGCGAATATTTTATAACAAGGAGAACAAACGTGACAGACTTCCTTTTGCAGAGCGAACATCGACGAATGTCGAACTTCATCATACTCGACAAACTTGAACCGAACATTGCGCCTTGTAATGCACGACGCTAGTCTTAATATGGTGAACTACGATTTAATTATAAATAAAAAATCACTGACACTAGATGGATCAGGCATTCCGTAGAACGTTAAAGTGTTTAGTAGTTGTTTAATTATAGAGTCAGTGCACTCACTGGAACCAGGTCCTAGAAACAATGTTATTTTAAATTACTTTGTAATGTGTTGGTTGCCGCTCTCATGTTCGAACATTGCAGGACTCTGATAAAGGCTTTAAATCTAAGTGCTCATTAAATATTTGGAAAAGCAATTTATGAACAACCAATATGGTTCTGTGTGCTTCATATTTCATATCTTATTTTAGCTATCATTAACAAATTGTTTTATTTTTAAATTCTGAAGTACAGTATAAAAGTGTTAAATTTTAACCCTAAATTTATAATTTCTCACTGCACGAACATTTAAAAAGATTACAACGCATTTATAATTAAAACGTTTCACTTCTGCCGTTTCAAAGTCTCAGACTGTTTTTAGGAACCTTATAGGCCTACTTAAAATCAATAATTAATCCTTTATTTCAGTTAAAATCCCTGCAACTTCATTGTCTACAAATAGAGCAGTGATATGAACAGATCCATTAAATTTACAGTTCATTTTTGGTGTCATAGATTGAAAATAAAGCATTAATGTATTGATATATGTAACAATAAGACCCATAAAGATTAGATCAAGTGAGGAATCAGGCTATATATGATGAACTCCAAGTTAGCCCGATGCTACAAAAAAAATAAGTGATAAGAAAGACAAACTTGATGGAATACATATAAAAAATGGAAGACGAGGGCTTGACTAAGCGAATGTTACATTACAAACCTAATGGGAGATGATTTCATGGTCGACCTTGAAAAAGTTGGAACGAATGAGGGTGAAAGAGGCTTCTTATAGCCTAATTCGTAAAGAGAAGAAGAAAAAGAATTTTTGTAACGATTTTGTCAGTCACTTTCCACAGAACAGCCGCGTATTCTTCGTCCTTTACAGTAGACATTATCCTTTCCTTAAATTCATTACCTGCAGATGTTAGCGGCTGCCTGGCCTTAAATGCTTTCAAGTCCAAAATGAAACTTATTTTAGAACGCACAGTTTCCCAGGATATAGGCCTTAATATACCCATAATTCACAATTAATTTATTAAGTAATGATGTAATTTAATTTGTTACCTAATTTAAATGGTATTTAAATTCGATATTCTCCTGGTTTATTCATATTTTACTGATTCGATATTGTCTTAGGTATATAATTTTCTTTTTTGTTAACATATTATTTTGTATTTCCTTTTTATCCTCTGATTCGATGGAAGAGAAGGCCTTACCAGCTTAACTTTGCCAGAATAAATAAATCATTATTATTATTATTATTATTATTATTATTATTATTATTATTATTAATTTTATTATTATTAGGCCCTAATTGCATTATTGTTAATTTTTTATTATTAATATTAATTTTATTATTAATATTAATTTTATTATTATTAATATTAATTTTATTTTTATTATTATTATTATTATTATTATTATTATTATTATTATTATTATTATTATTATTATTATTATTATAAGCTCGTAGCTCGTTTATAAGTCGTGTGTAAATTCCTTACTAATAATCACTACATACGTCGTGTATAACAGTAGGCTGTTACACAGCTACGTCATAGTTTCGTCAATACTTCATTATGAAAGGTAATAGACTATCTGACATTCTCTATTGCATCCGGTAGAGCGCTCTAGTGTGTCGTGTTAAGTATCGATAGTACAACTGGCTCTGGTCGATTACCAAGTTATATTATGGTCAAAGAGTACAAGCTACAGCAATATTACTCTAAATATTCTATGCTCTTTGGTTTGTTCTTCTGTGGTTACATGACAGCCATCATCATAAAATGACAGTCGATACGAACAGCTGTTAGAGGGGCGGCCAATTTTTCTATATATACAACTCTTAAACGTGTATATAACTACTGCAAAGCAATTCCCATTGTATAGTTACAGACTGTTTATACATCCATCGCTTATGCATGGTTTATTAGTAACGTTTTCTGTCTCAACTCTGCATAAGTCTCGTATAAAAACTATGCACAGTTTATTAGTAAGACCGTTAAAGTATAATCCAGGTTCTTCTGTATTGTTAGAAGTGACTACAGTATACGTAAAGTTATATAAACAGAATTTCTGTATATTTTATAACATCTGCGTAACACGAACAGATTGCAATTTCAATCAGATATCTGATTTTTTGGATTACAAAAGTATCTTTTATTTTAAATATATAAAATAGACATTTTCTATATGTTTCATTTCTTCATGTCTTGTAAATGAAAATTCAATAAATCAAACTCCAAACGGGACTATCATTTTTGAAGTGAACTTAATTGTTGAGAAAGTAGCCTGTGTCTCCTTTCGTGGCACTGATTTGTCCTTCTGTCTTCAGTTAGATTGAGACAGATCATTCTTCTGCTTTTAGATAGATACCTGTATGTATAAACTAGATTCGGTGTCGTTAAAACGTTCCAATTCTGTGTCGAGAGCCATTACTACTGCTAATAGTTGAATGGGGCGTGACCATTAGTGGCAGTGTCCGAGTGGGACGTGAGAGAGAGAGAAGTTTGAGAAACGCTGATCTATAATTCATATCGTACGGACCAAGTGAAATGCAGCGCTATCGGCCTACTGTCTCGACGGACGCGTCCCCGCTCTACCGTGTGTTTGCACATCAGATTTACAACATACAACCTATGCTCAGAAATTGTGTTCTACATCCGTTTTGAAATTTACTTAATTGTATCATATGTGATTTCATTATAATTAATAGTGTAATATTAACATATTATTATTATTATTATTATTATTATTATTATTATTATTATTATTATTATTGTTACTAGCCATACCCGTGCGCTCCGCTGCACTTGTTAGAAATAAATATAAAGTAATTACATAATTAAAATAGGACATTTGATCCAGGGAACATTCGTGTTTGATAGAAGGATAAATCGTTTAATATGTTACTTAATTTAAATTGTATTTAAATAATTAAAATGCGATCATTTTGGTCCAGAGACACTCATTTGGTGCAATGACAATTCCTTTAACATGTTTCTTAATTTTTATTACATGCATCCATACTTTAATGATGACTGACATATCATTTAGATTTAATGTGTATACTTTATTTTACTTGCTATATGTTTCGATTGAATTATGATAATAACTTAATTTTAACCCTTGTTTTCTACGTATTCAGTAAATGGCGCTTGGGCCACTATGGTTCTGAACCCTTCAAATAACTTATATTATATTATATTATATTATATTATATTATATTATATTATATTATATTATATTATATTATATTATATTATATTATATTATATTATATTATATTATATTATATTATATTATATTATATTATATTATATTATATTATATTATATTATATTATATTATATTATATTATATTATATTATATTATATTATATTATATTATATTATATTATATTATATAAAAAGTGTTGATAACGGATGTACACCGATAAGTAAGTTTTTAATTTGTTATGGGGGCTCTTGAATCTCAGGAGGAACAAATTTTATTTTACAACAGCGCAACATAATCTGCTTGCTCATTACCCAATTTTTTTGCATTGCATTTAATGCATATGTATTTTATGTATTTTAACACGATTCAATTGAGCATAGTTAAAATTTGGATTATAAAATAATGGAATGCTAAGCTAACATATTATTACTGCATACTAAATCAATACACTCTTGTGGTTCGTTAATTCTCCGAGATAAACATTATTTTAAGAAATGCAGGAAACGAATACACAGAATAGCCTACCAAGTTGTTTGTGCATAAGAAGCTATTTTAATCTTATCTGTCCTCAATTCACTCCGAAGTTACTGTAATAACATTATAGTATTATGTCCATATGGAGAAACTATACTTTCCAATGGTGAAATAATAATTAATTACACAAATCGGTTAATTTAGCTTCCGATATTACTTCATACAAACACAGAAACATTCTCTGTAGGCTATGATTCATAGCTTTCGATTGTTGTTGACCAAGGCCCCTTATAGACGAATTCATCTGTTTATTTCATTACACCGCCTTCGATGGCAATTATTTTAATTTTAAAACTCATTTATCTCATTAAATATCAGTCCTATAAAGATTTTTCAAAGAATAACAATTATCGGAAATGATTTTTAAAGAACGTTTTGTTATGTAATATTTTTCACAAAAATCAATAATAAGCGAGATATTTCAGACTCCCTTATAACCCCCCTTTTAAATAATGTATTTTGAATGCCATATAGCCTAAAATCTAAGTTACAACGAACTTAATTTATATTCAAATTTTCATCGAAATCGGTTCAGCCATTATCGCGTGAAAAGGTAACAAACATACAGACAGACAGACAGACATACAAACAAAAATTTCAAAAAAGCGATTTTCGGTTTCAGGGTGGTTAATTATATATGTTAGGACCAATTATTTTTGTAAAATCGAAAATTACCAGAAAAATTTCGGCTACAGATTTATTATTAGTATAGATTGTTATTATTATTATTATTATTATTATTATTATTATTATTATTATTATTATTATTATTATTACCATCGTTATCATCATCATGAACGTCAAGGTTTGAACTCTAAAGTCTGTTCCATCTTCAAGGTTTAAATCTGTTCCCGCCACTGTTTCGTTTGTTCTCACACACCTCTGGCTCCTATGAATTGCTACCTTCTGTGACCTAAGTAAGGCCTTTGACTTTTATCGAGTATGATATCTGAATAGCAAAATTGAAATATTATGGTTTTCTTAATTTTATTTTATTTAACTAGCTAGCTAGTGAGTACAAATTAAAATTATAAAACAAAAATGTTTCTAGCCACTACCGTAAGAGCCAGGATCGTGTACGATGTGGTCTTAGCCAATAATATAACATAAAATTTACAAGGACAGTTTACTAAATACAGTAACCTAATTCAAACCAATAAATAACACACAAAAGCAAAAAAAAAAAAAAAAGAAAAAGAAGAAGAAGAAGAAGAAAGCTAAGAAAAGAGAAAAAAAAACACATTAATATAAATTGACAATCAGACAGTACAAACCAGTAATATTCAATGAAAACATAAATATAGTCGACAGAAATAAAAGGTAAAAAAATACACACATTTGTTAATATTATGTATATCATGAATAATTTTATAAATTTCTTTTTTAAAAGCTTCAATTTTAAAATATTTCAAATTTGGAAAATGGTTTGTAATTTTATTATGAATCTTGGGCCGAAACTAGCACCATGTTTAAGAATTACACTTGTATGACATTTAGGCTCAATTAATGGGAAAATAAACTTTTGTCTTCGAGTACGATATTCATGTCGATTAGATTTATGTTTTATTTCATTTCTGTGGTTGGAAGTTAGTAAACTATATTTATAAATTTCTTCGGTAGTTAATACTTTAAAATCTGTATAAATTAAATTTGTTAGGTAATCCGTATTTTTGGTTAGACAAATCTTTATTAATCTTCTGTGTAATAACATTAATGGATTAAGTACAGATGATGCTACCCCACCCCAATTTATTATACCATATTGTATTAATGATTGTACTAAAGCTAAAAATATTATTCTGCCTCCTTAGTGATAAAATGTCGAAGTATTATGAATTTATAAATTATCTTTCTTATACTTGTACACATAAAATCAATTTGTTTATCCCAACGTAAATGCTGATCTATACTAATAATAAATCTGTAGCCGAAATTTTTCTGGTAATTTTAGATTTTCCAAAATTAATTGGTCCTAACATATATAATTAACCACCCTAAAACCGAAAATCGCTTTTTTGAAATTTTTGTTTGTATGTCTGTCTGTCTGTCTGTATGTCTGCATGTTTGTTACCTTTTCACGCGATAATGGCTGAACCGATTTCGATGAAAACTGGAATATAAATTAAGTTCGTTGCAACTTAGATTATAGGCTATATGGCATTCAAAATACATTATTTAAAAGGGGGGGGGGTTATGAGGGGGCCTGAATTAAATAAATCGAAATATCTTGCTTATTATTGATTTTTGTGAAATATGTTACATAACAAAAGTTTCTTTAAAAGTGATTTCTGATAAGTTTTATTCTCTGACAAATTTTGATAGGACTGATATTTAATGAGATAAATGAGTTTTAAAATTAAAATAACTGCCATCTAAGGCGGTGTATTGAAATAAAAAACAAATGACTTCGTCTATAAGGGGCCTTGGACACAACAATCAAAACCTATGAAACATAGCCTACAGACAATGTTTCTGTGTTTGTATGAAGTAATATCAGAAGCTAAATTAACCGATTTGTATAATTAATTATTATTTCATCATTGGAAAGTGTAGTTTCTCTGAATGGACATAATGCTATAATGTTATTACAATAACTTGTGAGTGAATTGAGGACAGGTAAGATTAAAATAGCTTCTTATGCACAGAAAACTTGATAGGTTATTCTGTATATTCATTTCCTGTATTTCTTATAATAATGTTTATGAACATATTCATTTTTATCTCAGAGAATTAACGAACAACGAGAGTGTATTGATTTAGTATGCAGTAATAGTACGTTAGCTTAGCAATCCATTATTTTATAATTCAAATTTTAACTATGCTCAATCGAATCGTGTTAAAATACATAAAATACATATGCAATAAATGCAATGCAAAAAAATTGGGTAATGAGCCAAGCAGATTATGTTGCGCTGTTGTAAAAGTTGTTCCTCCTGAGATTCAAGAGCTCCCACAACAAATTAAAAACTTTCTAATTCGAGTACATCCGTTATCAATACACTTTTTCATAATATAATATAATATAAACATAATAATAAATCTGTAGCTAAAATTTTTCTGTAAATTTTCGCTTTTCCAAAAATAATTGGTAATAACAATTAAGAAACATGTTAAAGGAATTGTCATTGCACCAAATGAGTGGTCTCTGGATCAAAATGATCGCATTTTAATATTTTAAATACAATTTAAATTAAGTAACATATTAAACGATTTATCCTTCTATCAAACACGAATGTTCCCTGGATCAAATGTCCTGTTTTAATTATGTAATTACTTTATATTTATTTCTAACGGGTGCAGCGGAGCGCACGGGTACGGCTAGTTTATAATAATTCCTAAATATTTGGCTTGTATGGAAGGTGTTAGATGTGGGTAATTAAAATAATAATTAAATAATTAATTGTCAATTCTCACTTCGTATTCAATTGATCGTAAACAGTGTGTAGCAAATAATGAATTATGACAAAAAAATCTAATATGCGTCCCACAAGGATCTGTCGTTGGGCCGATTTTATTCTTAATTGTCAATGATATTTGTTATAATGTTCCAACTGATATCATTCTTTATGTGGATGATACTATAATACTTAATCGCCACAAGTATACTCACCAGCTTAAAAATTAATCAAGGTTATTTCTTTCGGAAGCAAAGACTTCGATTAATGCAAATAGACATACTGAATGAAGAAAGAAAAGAGAATCTTTAGTTTTTACTTTATCTTCTAAGACTGTGAATATTTACTTTAATATCTTGGGTACTATGCTTGATTCGAAACTCACATCGGAACCCCGTATTGTGTGTCAAATTGCTTAAGATGCTGTATTTACTTAGAAGATTCAGAAAAACGATTCTCTTAAATTACATTAATACTACTTATTATGCTTATTTTTATTGTATTTTGAAATATCGTATCCTTTTATGGGGAGTCCACACCTGTAGAGTAACAGTTAGCGCGTCTGACCGCGAAACCAGGTGGCCCGGGTTCGAATCCCGGTTGAGAAAAGTTACCTGGCTGATGTTTTTCCGGGGATTTCCCTCAACCCAATTTGAGCAAATGTTGGATAACTATCAGTGCTGGACCCTGGACTCATTTCATTGGCATTATCACTTTCCTTTCATTCAGACGCTAAATAACGTGAGATGTTCATACAGCGTCATAAAACAATCCACAAAAAATTATGGGGAAATTATGCTTATGTAAATAGGGTACTAAAATTACAGAAAAAAGCTGTCACAATAATGGCTTATCAGTAAGGTTCAGATAAAGTAGGTGTATCAGGATAGGCGTCCTTGGTCCATGCGTTTTGTTCACAAACATTAACTGTGTCCCCCAACCGACAGTAGTGACGACGTATATTCAGTCCTATCGGCTGTATTGTCCATTCAACACTCTTCCCAATAGCTAGAGTTTTAGCTAGTGGAAGGGGGCAGTGTTTACTTAGTCTGAAGCAAGTCAAGGCCTTATCCTATTCAGCCTATCCTGATACTTCTACATTATTCTAACCTTACTTATCAGAAAGAATATTAAATGTGATTTGTCTTCATACACATAACTTCAACGTGCTCATAATTTGTGTGTACGTTTTGTAAGCAATGTTCGTAAATATGATCATATTACCCCATCCCTGGAAGCAATAGGTTGGCTTAAACTAGATAAGAAAAGAAATTTACATTCACTTCTCTTTCTCTTCGAAATCTTGAACTCTTCTATTCCTTCGTACCTGTCGTCTCGCTTCACTTACCTTTCTTCCCACCACAATCTGAACACACGCTCTCGCCATGAAACAATACTAACAATACCATCCCATCGCACCTCCTCATACTCATCCTCTTTCACAATAGCCCTGCCAAGACTCTGGAATTCGTTACCTGCTAGCATCAGGGACTGTCGAAATAAAATTCAATTCAAACGCAAACTTACTAGGCACTTGGTCAGTAATTGAGACTCGTTCAGACATGGTTTCTTGTAAATAGTTCTTTTAATCTACCACAAAATATCTCAATATCCGGTAATTTCATCACTATAGAATTTTGTTATTGTAGGTTTAATTTGTAATTTAGTAAATACAAAAATATTCTTTGTTCTTAACTTCTATGATAAAGTGTCTAGCTTTCATTAATCAGGTATTCTTGTCGTACTTTAATTTTTATTGTAATTGTAATTGTAAATTTAATATTAATTGTAATCTTATTGTTCATGTTATAGTTGTAATCCCCTGGTAGAGGGGCAGAGAAGGCCTGACGGCCTTATCTCTACCAGGTTAAATAAATAAGTCTATCTATCTATCTGGGCTTTATTCCTTAAAGATAACTTGGTTAATATCAAATGAAGAGAAATTATTATCATCATTATTGTAGTAGATTGCGAAATATGTTAAACTTGTCTTTCTGCAGATTTAAGACGCCTTCAAGTTTCGAAATTACAGCAATTAAAATTGCGAATAAAATGCCAACACACTTTATAATTCTACCTAATTCAGATCATCGTGCTGACCATCTAAAAAAATGTGTTTCTGTTCGTGTAATTTTTATTTTATGTTGCATTCATATTCCATATTTTCTCCACCATACGTTATTGTTATTAAACTCCTCATTATTAATTTATGAATTACATGGATTTTAGTTTATTTTTAAAATAGCCTATATTGTTCTTATATATACAAAATGAAATAAACTATGTATATTTGGCAAAAACCTCAAAATTTGCCAAAGAAACCCGGCTTTATTCTAAATTATATTAACCCTGCGTTAGTCTGGTGATTTTTTTTTCCATCGTTAGTCTGGTGGGGTCTCATACACCCGATACTGTTTTTAGTTTAAAAGGACTGCATATAATATCAAAATGGATTTATTTTCATATAAATGAATTGTACATGCATCAAGAATAACCTAAAATACAAATAAATATTCTAAATTAATTTTATATCGGACAAATATATTTCTAAATTACTACTTCACATAAAGTTCTAATAATCTTGCAAATACTTTGTAATAAGTTTGTGATGCATACAAATACAGTACAATTAGTTAAAATAAAGTACATAACTATCCTCAAATCAGTCTCTTCAAGTTTCTTTAGCTAGTTTCGTCATTATCCTCATTATTATATACACATTCTTCGCACATAGGTGTAATATGTTCAATGCACAGAAACTTCGAGCACTTTTTACACACGTACTTTGTTTTACGATCTCTTGTTCGTGGACATACTTCACACCTCCCTTTTCCTTCCCGCCTGCGTTTTTCTTCCTTATGTCCATCCTGTATGGAAGTTGCTTGCCGTTTCAGCTTCATCTGGAGTTCTCTAGGTAAACTAGTGGAAGTCGCGCGCTGTTCACGGTGTTCTGCCAACAGTCCCAATGCCAGTGTCTTCAAGAACAGACGTCGCCTAATGTCTGTTTGTGTATTGGCAAGATATATTACTTGTGAGTTAATTCCAGCAATGTTCAGAAGTGCAAAAAATATTGTTAGAGGCCACCTTCTCGAATTACGAGAGACGTCATATGTAGCGCACATTTGATCTACTGTATCGACCCCGCCTTTGAATGTGTTGTAACTGGTTATCATGTCAGGTTTCTTTTGTTCTCCTGTCGATTCATCGATTTTATCGTCATGATGCATCGTAGAAAGAAGAAGAACAACTTTGCCTTTCTTTGGGACATGGGAAACTAATGTAATGTCTCCGTTGAAGCCAAACATGCTGCTATGAATTTGTCTGTTCTTGGTCTGGACAAATTCTGGAGGCAGTTCTTTCTTGTTCTTTCTTAGAGTACCAAGAAGTGTAAGGTTGTGGTCTTTCAACAGTCTGGTAGCCAGAGGAACACTGTTAAACCAAATGTCAACAGTGACATTCCTTCCAGAGCCTGATATTCTTGATATCAGTCTTTCCACTATAGCATCTGCAGAATTGCTCAAATTATAGGGTCCCTCTGGTTGTTTTCCTGTGTAGACTTCAAGATTACTTGAGTAAAATGTTCTGGAGTCTGCCAGGGCAAATATTTTAATGCCATATTTGCGGGGCTTGCTGGGAATGTACTGTCTAAATGGACACTTGCCCCTAAATCCTTCAAGTTTTTCATCAATCGTTACTATTTCTCCTACCTTGTAGTTGTTTCTACAATTGGCAACAAAATGTTCGAAAACATCTCTGATTGGTGCCAACTTATCAATTTTGGATCTCTCAGCTCTTGTTGATTTGTCATCGAAGCGTAAGCACTGCAGGATGAATCTAAACCGTTGCAAAGACATTGTGGTTCTAAATATGTCCATGCCCGTGCCGTCTGCAACCCACAAATCGTCTAAATTTTGTCTGTTAGATCTGAAAACTCCAGCCATGAACAGAAGACCAATTACAGCTTTCATTTCTGACATATTTGTGTGCTTCAATTTATATTTATTATGTTCACTGTAATTATCCGAAACACTGTCAATAAACTTATTTGTATTTTCCAAAATTATGTTCCATATATCGGCAGTGAAGAAAAGTTCGAAACAGTCCTCAGGTGATTTACAATTTTTTGCATTTCCTTTCACTGAAGGTAGGCGACATCTAATAATATTATGAGAGCGACATCTTGTATTTGCTGGGGGTGGTACTTTTCTCCAGCTCGTCTCTCCATCCTTACCAAGGTAGAAGTCCGTAGAGTTCTCTTCTATCTCTGAAATATCTTCGTCTACTGAGTCAGCATCTTCTTCGGACTCTGTATTATGTTCACTCTCAGTCTCACTGTGCGGCCAGCCATCACTTTCCGAAGCACCACCTTCAGTATTTTCTTCCTGTTCTTCACTCTCAACTTCCAATAACAATTTTCTAACACGAACTGCTTCCGTTTCCTCCATCTGAACGAGACGAAAACGAAAATAAATATTTGAAACAAGTATTCCAAAATCGATTTAAAAACACTTATAAAGTTAAAAGCACACATTATGGTGTATAAATACAAAATAATGCAATCACGAATGAATTTAAAAACAACTTTACCTTGGCTCGCTAAGTGTACGCGGGTGACGCCGTTGGTCTGGTGGGGTCTACAAAACCCGGAACGGAAATAACTGTCAATAACTCTCCAATGACTCAAGTCTCACTGATTTGTCCTGTACTGTGATGCCTTCTATAAGGCGGGGGAAAGGTTCAGAAGAGGTGGGGATTCAGTGTTACAAACTGGCCAATAGGTAGAGCAATAAATATTCCAGTGGGTCTGAGAGACCCCACCAGACTAACGCAGGGTTAAAGATCAGCAAAATATACAAAGGTTTTTTATACTTAATAAAAATATGCATTTGCATAAACTTCCGTAGGCTACTAATTATTATACAATATTTCTTCCTAATGATATATACATATAGTATATCCAGAAAGGATGAATAAAAAGCATTTGTAGCAACGAAACACTCTGCAGACAAAATAGGTAGGTGTAAAAGCAAATGAAGGAATAACAGAATATAATAATGAAGAACTCGGACGTAAAACTCTGTAACAGACATTTTGGTCAAAAATGAGATATGTAGCATATTATTATGGTATCTTACATTCTGCATCTAATGCAGTAGTTAGTTTTCCAACATCTCAACAGATGGCAGAAGTATACAGATTTTACTTTCCTAGTAACTATACAAATTGTTGCATGTATAAATGCTTACCTACCTAATAACTTCAAAAGCTAAAACGACACTTATCATGTTTTACTCCCGATCCCCACATTTATAGTACCGGTAAATAATGCTAAGGAAAATGTAACAGATGAGTATATTAGTATTTTGAAATACAAGTTTTAAAGTGTGCAGTGATTCAGAAACTTAGCTTCTATTATAAATGAAAAAATATATTATATTTAAGAGAAGAAATAAATAAGCGACTGCAGACTGCTAAGCTTATTTAGGTAGGCAAATATTTTAAATCAAAGCTCCTTTCACATAAAAATAAAATAGAAATTATATTATAAAATTTTGGTCAAATCGGTGCTAATGTACGGAAGCGAGATCTGGATTCTAACACAGTCTGACATATCGAGACTGAATAACCTATATATTTAAAAGAAGTAGCTAGCTATATTAAGGGGACTATACAGGGTGGTGCAGTAAAATCGTGCAAAAATTAAATAGGAAATAGGGGATGCTCTGAAGAACATTTTGAGATATGGAACTTGATATCTACGAAATCATATTAAACATGTCTATGATTATCGCTTACTTTTTTCGATATTTTCTAAATTTATTATTTAAACTTATTATTTACATTTTGAAATTATTTTCACGTCATTTACAAATTTAAGTTAACAATGTACTGTACGTACTGTGATTAGGTTTTCGAATGGTATGAAAGGATCTGTCGTTGATTCGTATCATGTTTTGTAATGTGACAGTGTAAATACGACAGACAGGACCACCTTGTGGACGATAGGTCAACAAACAAAACTCGATGGATTACCTACATGTAAATAATAAATGTAAATAGGAAATGTGGAAATCAAGAAATGCATATAGAGTGTTAGTTGGGAGACCGGAGAGAAAAAGACCTTTGGGAAGGCCGAGACGTATATGGGAGGGTAATATTAAAATGGATTTGATGGAGGTAGGATATGTGGACAGCTGCGCTATGCTCTGCCGTTTCCGCTTTATCTCCACGAGCGTGGAAAGATAAAATGTATGCACTATAGAATGGATTCCACAAAACTATCGAAGATAGCATACGAATATAGGCCAATAGGAAGACGAGACATTAGAAGACAAAAATGGAGATATCTGCTATGAAATAGAAATAAGCAAATACTTAAACTCTGAAGTGGATATTATTATTATTATTATTATTATTATTATTATTATTATTATTATTATTATTATTATTATTATTATTATTATTATTATTGTACCTTCTTAACTAGCAAAATGCTGATTCGTGTGAGTAAATTGCATGATTATTTCGTAGGCATATGTATAAGAAATGATTCCGAACATCTACTCGTTTTATATAAAAAATCTTTCTAGTCTTATACTTCGAAGATTGTCGAACAGTTTTTACGATAGTGATCCATTTTTATTGAAGATTTAACGACAGCAATTTCGTTCACATTCTTGGCGAGGAAATTTGATTAGATTCGGTTTGGTCTCCTTTTAACGTTAAGTCTTTAATGACGCAATAAGTTAGAGGTAACACAGCCCTCCACCTTTTTCAGTTTTCGTCCAAAGAAAAGGGACAGATTTAGTGAAGTCAGAAAGAGTGCGCGCGTGGAGCATCGAGGCAGAATAATCTGCTGCTATGGGGGGAGTCCTACCGGAAATATAGGCCTACAATATATTAAAATTAAAAGTAAATTATCATAACTTAGAAACAATGAAGATTAAAATCTGAAAAAAGCTGCAATGCTGGGATAAACTCGAGACTATAAAATATCTCGCAAGAAACACGCAGAACTAGAGAAAATAAAGGCAGGGTTGCAGAAATCATGAATTTATATTAATGTATGCTAGCTCATTTCGTATGAAGCGACAGTATTTTAATATATAGCAATTACCTTGGAGTGTCACAAAAGTTACTTGAGAACATTAATTCTTTTCGCAGAGTTACGTAATCTATGCAGACAAAGCATGATAACTGTAGAGAAGTCATCATGAAACAGTGGTGGAGTGCTTGAAAGGAAGAAGGAGCGAGGGAACAGTGGCCTTTTCAGCTAATTGTCAGTAACGTTTTGTATTGCGTGCGTCTTAGCCCCGTGTACCTACTAATGAGTCCTGAATAAAGTATAATTCAAACTGTAATACTTCAGTACAGAATTTTGTTTTCGTGAGATAAGTTTCAGGGATAATATAAAATCATTTATGCTCGACCATGCCGAAATGTAGTAATTATGCACCTGGTAGCAGTCTTTTAATGCATGTCATTAAAGTACACCTACTCATTAAAGTACAGGTGTTCAGCCAATGACAACTCAGCTTACAGGTATTCAGCCAATGACAAGTCAGCTTTGTACCGTTATAAAACCGCAAGTATCGATTATTCTCGGATATGCAATCGAAAGAGAATTAGCGAAAAGTCACAGAGGCTGGAAATCCAATACTGTCGCAGAAGGTTATGTTCTGTTACTATAATAATTAGCGTTAATTGTAAATAATATTCAAATAAATTCAATTTGTCATCTCGTTTTTCAATGTCGAATTCAATAATCAAGGTTATATCAAGTTTAACGGGATTACATCAAGGTCAATGACATTATTGTTCCTCGGAAAAAATCAATACTTTCGCGTCTGCGCACATCTCACAATTCACGACCTAGAACAAGGTCACTTCCGATCTTGTCAGATACAAATAAAATGTATACATATGAATAATTTCAAGTTAGAAATATGGTCGAGCATAAAAAGTCGTATGAAACTTGCCTATAATGGTAATTAAGACGCTCGTATGAATATTATGAAACTCGCTTGCGCTCGTTTCATAAATATCCGTACTTGCGTCTTAATTACTATCATTATAGGCTCGTTGCATAATGTACTATTATTTAACCAACAATACAAATTACTTTTGATACTACTACTACTGGGATTGCTAGTTTTTAATATTATTATAGTTACAATTTATGATATAAATGTCACTGTTACTGCTATTGTTAGTTTTATTGCTACCTACATTATTACTACTTCCGTTACTACTATTATAATTGTTACTATTCCACAATTTGTTACTGTAATTATTACTACTGTAACTGCCTTTCACACTACTGTTCCTACTTGGTTGTAATTGTTGCTAGTACTATTGCAACTACTTATCCACTATTACTACTATTCTTCGTAATACTACTGTTGTTACTGATACTACTGTCGCTAACATTTCTATTTCTACTACCCCTTCTGCTTCTATCACTACTACTTTAACTATCACAGTACTCCTTTTACAAGTACTATTACTTTTACTGCCACTCCTACTTTTGTTATTACTGTAACTTACTATTATTACTATTACTGATACTGTATCTTACTATTATTATTGTTACTAATAGTACTGTTTCTACCAGAATTATTACTATTGTTGCTAATACTGTTTCTATCATTCCTGCTACTTATACTACTACTCCTATCTTTGTTACTACTATTACTAAACTCGCTATTATTTCTATTCCCAATACTACTGTTTCTGTAAATACTATTATTATACTACCACTCGTGTTTCTGTTACTACTATTATAACTTGCTATTACTATTGTTGCTAATATTACTGTTTCTGCAATTTCTCTTAAATTTACTATCAATCCTACCTCTGTTACTACCACTACTTTAACTTAATATTATTTCTATTGCTAATACTACAGTTTATATTAATACCTTTTTGCATGATCGTGTTTTTGCTGTATTTACAGCTATTGCTGTTATGCCTCGAAAGTTAGAATTCCCACACAGAAACTTGTTGCTAGGGAAACCATTCTTCATAACATAAAACTATACTGAAATAGACCCATTACAGTGCACTTATTGTTATTTAGTTACCATTACAGTGCAGATTTGCGAAAGCTTTGAAGTAATATTGCTCTAAATTTTCGATAATAATAATATTATTGTATTTGTAATTTTAAAAATATGATCGTGCAAAAAATGTTGTAGAAAACACGTTTGTGAAATGCTTTACAAAATCTCGGAAATTGTAAAACTTGCTCTGTTCGTTTTTCAAACTTTTCCTTGGTTTTGTAAAAAACACTTCCCAACCTTATATTGTAATATACTATTATTTCTGCAGCCACTTCTACTCATCTTACTACTACTGTAAAATCACGACTATTGTTAATATTACTGCTTCTACTAATACTGTTATTTCTACTGTCACTATTATTGTCCCTGTTACTGATAGTATTGTTGCTATTATTATGGTTACTATTATTGCTACAAATTACTATTATTTCTGCATAATTGCTGTTATAACTGTTACTATTTATGTTATAACTACAAATTTTAGTGTTGTTTCTACTGTTGTTATTATTATGTCTATTATTACTGTTATTACTGACACTATTACTGTCATTAATGCTGTTATGATTACTGTTATTGCTAATATTAGGCCTATTACTACCGCTAGTACTATTATTACTACTTCTAGGCTACAATTACTGCTAGTAGTATTGTTTCTATTATTAATTCTACTGTTGTTACTACTACTGCTATTGTTAACACTAATGTTGCTGTTAATATTATCATTAACAATATTATTGCTACTGTTCCTAATACTATATTTAACTACTAACGCAAGTGCTACCATCATCTCGATAACACAGCACCGTCCTGTTTTTAACATCAGGTCATGGCTTTTGAAATGCTGCGTGTAATTCCCGGTAGTGGGTCCATGTTCTGCTTATGCGTGGGAATCTGTTTGTTGTTATCGTGTTAATATCCGTGGAAAGCTGCCGACTATTACGGGAATTCTCAGTGAAGCTGAATTAGTGATGAAAATTTTCCCCTTTTAACCTTTCTTTTCACTTATTGATTTTGCCAAGTATTATAATTTTACTGATCACTCACCGCTTATTCTGATCGGTAGATTAACTAATTGCTTCTCAAAAAGCTATAAATGTACAACTCAAATTTTTTGTACTACGCGATCATACAACGTAGATATATTTTTGGCATTACACACAAAAACTTTACATCCGAAATTCAAAACAGATTATGATTTTAAATTTGATCCAGAAATCAATGTTGTTAGAGAAACATAGGTCACATTCAATACACTGTAGAAATTCATTGTTGGTTATAGGTGAATGGGTAGTAACAAAGAAATAAAAGACGTAATGAATTGATATAACGAAGCCAAGGAATATACCACACACATTATTAATGATTTTCTCAGTCAGTAGTAATTATTTTAAAATGATAGCTCCGCGTGGAGCAAATAGTGTTGTAACAATAATTTAGATTAGATCAAGGAATATCTCAGAAATCGATAATTGTCAGCGCTTGTTCTGTGATCAATATGAATGTTACGATAACCCAAAATTGACAATGGCACGTGTTTTGGAGTCGATATTGATACAGTCATTAAAGGTTAAAGACTTACGACTTACGCTTGATAAGTTGGTGGCCAATGAGATTACTAAGTGAGCAATATCTGTGCAGCTCTTGATGCTGTAAGCAAGATAGTGAAGAAAGCAACAATTTTATCAGGCGAAAATTTTTTAGGAAAAGTACAGCGGTAAATGTTATATTTAATCATTTTTTTGGTGTAATTTTTCCGTCTCATATCACTAATCTAAAGCAGCGATGGACAAAAAACAAAGACATCTCTGGCTGCATAAGAATCTAATATTGCTGATGTGGAGATCGATTACTCTTGAATAATGACACATTGTCATCACCGTAGGTTGTTTGTTTGTGCAGCATTCAGCTTCCTACCGCTGGTCTGTTGTAGGTGATATTTCCAGGAAATGAAAACTTTCACCTTCACACACACTATCATTAGCAAAACCTAAACAGAATTTTGTACTATGTTAATTCCCTTCTGTTTCTCACCTTTCATCAATGAAGACATAAACTCCGTAATTGTGTAGTCTATTCTTTTGGAATGAAGTTTCCTTTGTACAAATCATTCGGCGATTTTCGTTCAACAACTACAGGGTTATTTAGGAAGAACAGTAAATAATTTGCAAGTGGTAGTATGGACTATTTTGAGTAAAAATTGCATATAAATGTGTATCCAATTTTCAAATGGGTATAGAGATACAGCTGTTTGAAAGTAACGTATAGCGCTCCTTACATAATGGAATGAGACAAAATAAATTCATACTATTAATTATGTGCAGAAAAATGGTATTATGCTCTTCTAAGATCGTCTGAGGTCACCACTATTCATAATGAGTATAGAGAAACAGCCTTTTAGTTTCCTTCAGTGCAAGTATGAGCATGTTCTTCCATCATGACGGAGCCCCTGTACATTTTAGCAGTTAGATGACACATCACCTAAATCTCACATTTCCTAAACGATGAATCGGCCGCGCTGATCATATGCATTGGCCACCAATACTCCCAGACCTTCTTCCTGTCGACTTTTGTCTGTGAGGGTGATTGAAAGGCGAAATGTACAAAAACAAAGCAAACACAAGGACGCATTGGTTGCTCTCATTATGAATAGTGCTGCCCTCATAAAAGAACAAGACGACCTAAAAAGATCAAAACTTAGTTGTCAACAGAGCGGAAAAGTGCATTGCACTGTTGAAACATATTGATATCACGTAAGTAAACAATAAATGTAATCATTGAGTCATTTCTCTTACTTTCTTGTCATTTGTTATATGTAGCATTCAAACAGTTGTATCTCCACACATTAAAAATTTGACATAAGTATATATAACATTTTTGCTCAAAATAGTTCATATTACCACCTCCTGAAATATTTACTATTCCTTTTGAATCATTCTATATATTATCTAGAGTGCAGCTTCTTTTGTATCCGTGTGTAAATTAAGCCCGGTAAATAGTGACATAATGTAAATCTTTATTTTAACGGGAAGCGCCTATGTTCGAGCTACAAGAGAAGGAAATTTTCACATTAAATTTTTTCTGGCGTCATTCGTTGTACCCTACCACAGGAAAAAGGATGTAAATATAATAAAAATGTTAATTCTTTTCTAGAACAATAAAAGAACATAAAAAAAACAAAGTCCGAAAAGAGACATCTCAGAAATTTTACAAAGTTATGGCAACCTCTTCACTACTGTTTCGGATTCGAGACTGGAGCTTGGATAATCGGGGAGAAAGAAAATAAAAAATACAGGCAGTACACATGACATTCCTGAGATCTACTGAAAATACAGGAAGCATAGATGACATTTCTGAGATTTACTAAAAAATACAGGCAGCAGAGATGACATTCCTTAGATCTACTAAAAATACAGGCAGTATAGAAGACATTCCTAAGATATACTAAAAATACAGGCAGCATAGATGACATTCGCGAGATTTACAAAAAATACAGGCAGCAGAGATGACATTCCTGAGATCTACTAAAAATACAGGCAGCATAGACGACATTCCTGAGATCTACTAAAAATACAGGCAGTATAGATGACATTCCTGAGATCTACTAAAAATATAGGCAGAATAGATGATATTCCTGAGATATACTAAAAATACAGGCAGCATAGATGACATTCCTGAGATCTATTAAAAATACAGGCACCATAGATGACATTCCTGAGATCTACTAAAAATATAGGCAGAATAGATGACATTCCTGAGATATACTAAAACTACAGGCAGCATAGATGGCATTCCTGAGATCTATTAAAAATACAGGCAGCATAGATGATAATTTTGAGAGCTACTAAAAATACAGGCAGTATAGATGACATTCCTGAGATATATTAAAAATACAGGCAGCATAGATGATAATTTTGAGATCTACTAAAAATACAGGCAGTATAGATGACTTTCCTGCAATATACTAAAATACAGGCAGCATAGATGACATTCCTGAGATCTATTAAAAATACAGGCAGCATAGATGACATTCCTGAGATCTACTAAAAATATAGGCAGAATAGATGACATTCCTGAGATATACTAAAAATACAGGCAGCATAGATGACATTCCTGAGATCTATTAAAAATACAGGCAGCATAGATGATAATTTTGAGATCTGCTAAAAATACAGTCAGCATAGATGACATTCCTGAGATATATTAAAAATATAGGCAGCATAGACGACATTCCTGAGATCTACTAAAAGATACATGAGACAGAACAAAGTGAAGAATAAAATAATGTGTACTTGATTCTAAAATCTACACAATAACGAAATAATAACCGGCTAAAGAGAGAAATGGAGGAAAAAAACATGCCGACAGGATAGAAAACTCCGGTTTGCAGAAGATAGAGCAACTTTACAATCCACAAAGAACAAGAAGCGTCGGTCGACCGAGGAAAAGATGGGATGAGTTCGGAACGTGTCAAAGACCCAAAAAATACAAAATACATCAAAACAGCATGACAGGTTGTTGTTTACCTATTGACGTCGCGTGCTATTGAGTTGGAAATAGGACATTACAAAACTGCTATTGTTTACTTAAAGAGGGGCACCTGGAAAAAATATCATACCAGCGTCTTTATTCCATCATAAATTACAACTTAGACTGGAGTATAATGCAGATACACAAGCCATTCAAGTAATGGTGTGGAGCGCAACTTCATTTCTGATGTCTCTATAAAGATACGGGGTATAAACTTTTGAGGAATTCCGCCCTATCTCAACCGAATATACCTGAAATCTTCCTCCCTCCTCCCAGAACGGTAGGCTCGTTGGTGATAGTTGTATATGCCAGATAATGATAGTGATACAGTGTGAAGGAGCTCCCCCAGTCAGCATCTGTGTTGCCACTGTTATTGAAACAAGATCGGAGAACTGTGGCTGAGGGGTGGGGTGGAATTGAAATCAATAGCGACTTTGTATACAGCAATGAGTCGCATGATGCGTACTGCTCCTTTAACCTGCCTGTCACTGCACAGCACCGGTGAGCACGTTCCAGCTCATTTGTTTCTGTTACGATACCTGTTTCATCGCTATGGTGACCTTGATGTCCTGTGCCACTAACTTGACATGAACACAGCTCTTACTATAGTGAGGATCGCGGAAGTTTAGTTCCTAAAAGTTCATTTTTGGCCGTCTCTTCAGTGTTGCCAACTAATACCAGTTATGACCAAAGAGGGAAAAATCACAATGCTACATACTGAAATAATAATAATAATAATAATAATAATAATAATAATAATGATATATTAATTAAAAATAGTAGCAATGTCTTACTTATTTACCACATCTTATCTTTATGTTGCGAGGTGTTTTCTAAATGGTTCAATAAATTATGAAATAGTAGGCCTATATTTTCCTCCTGGACTTCCCGCATATTATGTTGGTAATTAGGATTAGTATGATCTAATATTAAAATTTATTTTGTCTGGTAATATGAAATTCATTGCTTTAACTAAACAGTTTACGATTCACGAGACCTAACCTCAAAATTTAGTTTCAACACGTGAAATGATTAGTACGAATTCCGAAAACAGAACACCACTTTAAAATGTATTGCTAACTTAAAATACTTACAAGCACTTTCTTTCTTGGAGAAGTCGTTACCATGCTATTTTCTCTCTTGGACATTTTAATAAAAATTCGAACACGAAAGAATTTCATTAAAATGTCAATATATTTACATGCATGTTTCTTACGAAGTAGGTTTTTTTAAACTATTTCTTATTTAATTACACTTACCTGAATATAGAGTTGAACTGGAATCACAACGCAACAGAACTGAATTGTGTATTGATATTAATATTAATACCAGTATTACTAATTAATTATTAATTCATAAGCCTAGGTACATGCATTTTCATCAGTTTACTTTACTGCAAACCGAAGTATTGCTGCCAGCATAACAGTTAGAAAATAACTGCCAGTTGTAGTATTTGACAGTATCCGAAATTCGAAACGAAGTTGGTAAAAGAAAATTCAACCTGAGAGCTAGAAAATTACTATAAACCACTAACATGTAGTAATAGGGTAAAAATGGTTAGCTTTCACCCTCGGGGTATTAAGTAAGCTGACCCGGACTATACCTCATTACTAGCCCAGTGTTTAGTCGCATTTAACACACAAGTTAGGTAAGCAGTGACCACATGCCCAAGGCTATAGACATGAGCCGGAAGATGTTTTCGTTCCCTTGTGTATCATATATGTAGGTACAGTCGTTGACATAATAAATTGTATAGAACTGCAAACAATGCTTTCAGTAAATGTTTGACATGCAAAATAATTTATAACAAAGCCTGTACAACAGAGTATTATTTTACTGGAAATTCTTCAACAAAATTATACAACAAATCCAGAACTTAAAATTAAATTTAAATCGAATAAAAAGCTCTGTAAAATTGTAAATTACATAAAAACGAAATAATATATTCCACTTGTGCACCACTGTGGACTAAGGGTTAGGACGTCTGACCGCATTCTTATTTTTTTACATAATTTTTTTTTTATGTCTTTTACTTTACATAAATGATTTGATTAATTATATAAAGGAAGGTAAAGTTTTATTATATGCAGACGATACTTCTATTACTGTTTGTTCGGAGTCTTGTAAAGATTTGATAAGTAAGGTTGACATTGCTATATCTCAGTTCAAAACGTGGTGTGATTATAACAAATTAATTGTTAATATTAATAAGACTTTGTTTAAAATTTGTTAATAGACCTATGAATATAAATTTTCCATGTCAGTTGGGGGATATATTGACCCAAAACCAACACAGTATTAAATTTCTTGGCATAATTATGGATAACCTATTGACTTGGAACGAGCATTCTGATTTTATTGCTAAAAAACTTTGTTCTGCTAATTTTGCTATTTTGCAACTGAGAGATATACTGAACTCCAAAATATTGATTTCAATTTACTATTCACTTGCTTACGCATATATCAGTTATGCCGTTTTCTTATGGGGTAACTCTACCAATGTTAATAGGATATTAAATTTATTGCACAAAAAAGAATTATACGATCCATTTTTAAATTAAAGAGTTTTGACTCATGCAAACCTTATTTTAAACAATATAAAATTTTAACATTTCCATCCATTTATATTTATAATTGCCTAATTTTCTTGAAACAGAATGAGAATAAATACGATAAGAATTTAGATTATCATAATTATAATACACGAAATGCACATCTGTTCTCAATAAAAAATCATAGACTTGTGAAATATGGAAAATCGCCTGCATATACTGCATTGCGTTTTTTAATAAATTACCATTGCAGATACAATCTCTACCTTATGCAAAATTTAAAGTGAAAGTTAAACAGATTTTAACTGATCAAACTTTTTATTCAGTAAAAGAATTCTTAAATCACAAGTTATGATATATGCAATACTACTTGATTATGTTATTTATTTTAAATCTATTTTAACTTGTAGTGTTTTTATTTATTATGTAATTGACGTGTACATCCATGTATAGAATAAACAATCAATCAATCAATCAACCATACTTTAATTACACGAAATAACAAACGTTTCCGCTTTGTTTAGTCTAGTAGCTAAAAAGTATGAAGTATAAAGTATAAAAGTATTTTAAGAGATCTAACAATTGCAGCACTCAAAGGCTCAATAGCTGTTTTCAGGCATCATACATATGGACCATGACTAATTCGCATCTCCTTGACGTTACTTCGTTTAACATCATGTGTTTCAATATGATTCAAATTGTTTATTTTTCACTCTAACAACAATTTATCACTAAGCCTCAAGGCTTTTACTCTATTGTATCATGGTACTCTTTGTCGATGGCAACCTGTAGTGGTTACAGGAAGAAATTAAATTACAGCCGTTTCTGAAGTAATACTAATAAACTTCTGTTCATTTTCGGAATATATATATATATATATATATATATATATATATATATATATATATACATATATATATATATATATATATATATATATATATATATATATATATTTGTCTCCACGAATTAGACTTCAATTCTTAGCATATTACTCTGCCAAACATGATTTCATAGTTACATTTTCAGCTACACCCTTAGAACGAATTGTAATATTATTAAGATTCCGTTTAGTATCTTATTTAACGAATTAAGAATTTTTTCCATACCAGCAAGTGATGAATGCTAATGTATTAGATTTATATTCCCCAAGTTTTTCTTCTGTAAAATATTTGGACATAGAAAATATTAAAAGTGCGCCAATATTGCTCGACTGCTTGAACTACCCTTTTTGCTTACACAAAAGAATCCGCTATTCTTTGCAATACTTGGCTGATACAACTTTAAACCCTGCGTTGTAACACTTATAAATACAACACAAACTCTAATGTGAACGAACGACTCTACGGCGTTCAATAATGAATTCACCTGGCGGCTGGACTCTGAAAATACGGAAACATCCAACCACATGGAGGGGAGATGCGACAAAACTTTCGAATGCGGTAGGCGGGACCACGCCGGAAATAAGAGTGACGGGAGAATAGGAGAGCTTTCTGTCTGTCTATAACGGGTTTTACCCCAATCCCAGGCTTGGGCTTTTATTACCTGAGAGTAGTCCTGGTGGTCTGATGGTTACCGCACTTATTGTCGGATCCGAGGTTCGGGGTTCAAATTCTGCGGAGGCCGATGAATTTTAAAGGACAGTAAAGTCCTTATCATGGCTTCCTTTCGGAGAGAAGTAAAGCTGTAGGTCCTGAATCGTAGATTTATGGCACGTAATTGAATCCTGTCCTTGATAGATGATCTCAGATAAAATTAACCACGCTTTTCTACCTACGTTTAATTTCGATGATGAATAAAATCTGCAGCTGAAAATGAAATACTGCTATTAGCTACTATTACTGCTATTATTGAGGTTAAGTTACTACTACTACTGTTACTGCTACCAATACTACTACTACTACTACTGTTATTGCTACCAATACTACTACTACTGTTACTGCTACCAATACTACTACTACTGTTACTGCTACCAATACTACTACTACTACTACTACTATTGTTACTGCAACTAATACTACTACTACTACTACTACTACTACTACTATTACTACTGTTACTGCAACAAATACTACTACTACTACTGTTACTGCTACCAATACTACTACTACTACTGTTACTGCTACCAATACTACTACTACTACTACTGTTACTGCAACCAATACTATTACTACTACTGTTATTGCTACCAATACTACTACTACTGTTACTGCTACCAATACTACTACTACTGTTACTGCTACCAATACTACTACTACTACTACTACTATTGTTACTGCAACTAATACTACTACTACTACTACTACTATTACTACTGTTACTGCAACAAATACTACTACTACTACTGTTACTGCTACCAATACTACTACTACTACTGTTACTGCTACCAATACTACTACTACTACTACTACTGTTACTGCAACCAATACTACTACTACTACTGTTATTGCTACCAATACTACTACTACTGTTACTGCTACCAATACTACTACTACTACTACTACTACTACTTCTACTACTACTGTTACTGCTACCAATACTACTACTACTACTACTACTACTACTACTACTGTTACTGCTACCAATACTACTACTACTACTACTACTTCTACTACTACTGTTACTGCTACCAATACTACTACTACTACTACTACTACTACTACTACTGTTACTGCTACCAATACTACTACTACTACTACTGTTACTGCTACCAATACTACTACTACTACTACTGTTACTGCTACCAATACTACTACTACTACTACTACTGTTACCAGTACTACTACTACTACTACTACTACTACTAATAATAATAATAATAATAATAATAATAATAATAATAGTAATCCGTGGCGCTACAGTCCATAAAGAGCCCAGTCCGACTAGCTGGCTGCTGGCCGCACGTACACATGCCAAAGCAGAGGTGGACGATCATCCAACCAGAATGGAGGTATCGTGTGGTAGCACAATGATCCTCCTAGCCGTTATAGCTGGCTTTCGCAACCGGATTTCACTACCTATCGTAGTTCCCAAAGTGCATCACGATACTGGGTGGGCACCGGTCCGATACTCTGGCCGAAATTTCATGAGAAAATTTCTTCCCCCATGAGGACTCGAACCACCATGCATTCCGTAACGCAAGTCCTGGCCAGGATGCCTTAGACCACGACTCCACGGCGCGTGACACTACTTCTATTACTGCTAGGCCTACTAATACTACTACTATTGCTCCTATTACTATAATTACTGCTACTAATACTACTACTCCTGTTACTGGTACTATTATTGCTACCATTACTGCTGCTACTACTATTAGTATTGCTAATACTGCTATTACTGCTATTACTACTACTATTACTGCTACTACTATTACTGTTACTACTACTAATACTACTACTATTGCTGCTACGACTAATACTAGTACTGTTACTATCACTGCTGCTACTACTACTATTATTACTACTAATATTACTACTATTGCTACTGCTAATACTAGTATTACTACTACTGATATTACTGCTACTGATATTACTACTACTAATACTACTATTACTGCTACTACTAATATTACTACTGCTAATACTACTATTACTGCTGCTACTACTACTATTATTACTACCACTACTAATACTATTACTATTACTGCTAATCTATTAGGTCTACTCTCACTGTTACTGCTACTATTATTATTATTATTATTATTATTATTATTATTATTATACATTTTGCTTTTATTTGTACATTTTAATCTGATCTTATACCATTTCTTCCAGCACTTTTAATCTGTTTTTGTAATTGTCTAGGAATTGCATATTTCTTTTGATTTTATTTCACTATCTGTTGTAGGCCATGTACTATATATTTCTATATTGACGTTGTCTATGGACTGTATATTTGCTGAATGACATCAAATTATCTATCTATCTATCTATCTATCTATCTATCTATCTATCTATCTATCTATCTATCTATCTATCTATCTATCTATCTATCTATCTATCTATCTATCTATCTATCTATCTATCTATCTATCTATCTATCTATCTGCCTGTCTGTCTGTCTGTCACTGCCATTAGTACTTTTGCTATTACCCTTACTATTACTACTACAACTACCATTATTGCTATTAATACTACTGTTACTCCTGCTACTACTGTTAATACTGTTGCTACTACTATGAATATTACTATTATTGCTACAATTAATATTATTGCTGCTACTAATACTACTGCTGCTACTGGAATTACTACTACTATTACTTCTGCTACTGCTAGTACTGTCCACCGCTGTGGAGTAACGGTTAACATGCCTGATCGTGGAATGACCGGGCCCGGGTTCAAATCCTGGCCGGGACAAGTTACCTGGTTAAGGTTTTTTCAAGGGTATTCCCTCAACCCATTAAGATAACTTTCGGCGCTGGACCTTGCACTCATTTCACTGGCATTATCATCTTTATCTCATTCAGACGCTAGATAACTACAGCAGTTTGATAAAGCGTCGTAAAATAACTAATTAAAAATCTGTTAGTATTATTATTGCTGCTATTTTTACTATTACTGCAGTTACTATCATCGCTACTACTGCTACTGCTTTTACTCCTACTGTTACTACTATCATTGCTGCTAGTACTACTATTACTGCTGCTACTATTATTACTACTATTGCTACTGCTGCTATTACCACTACTATTACTGCTACTACTTCTATTGGTACTATTACTGCTACTACTATTGCACATCATTCACAATGAATTACCTTTTCCTTGTGTTTCGTCTTATTTCGGGACATAAATGTTACAACCAAAGCAATTAACCCTTAAATTCGCAAAGTATCCTATAGGATACAACAGGTTAATAGGCTATATGCTATAATTTTAACAGAACAATAGAAAAAAAATGGTAGGAAAATTAAAATTTTACAATACTATAATATTGTACAACATATAAAATAAGGACATTCCGATAGTTGTTTTCTTTACAGTCCGACTCGGTGTAATAAACTAGTGTGAGAAATGAAGTTTTGCCAGTTACCTTTTCCTTATAGTTCGACATATTTCGGGACATAAATGTTACAATCAAAGCAATTAACCCTTAAATTCACAAATTATCCTATAGGATACAACAGGTTAATAGGCTATACAGCGAATAGGGATTATAAAGAATGGACACTGAGCGAATTTTCCTGTTTTGTTTCTCTGTGCGCCAGCGGTTAGTTCCACTTTCAAGCGCTAGAGGTAGTGTAATCGAGCATACGCTAAGATTATAATTGAGAATAGAGTTGAGGCAGAGGATCCAAACATCGCCTACCTTATTGCATAATCCAGTAACGCTTTGCTTCAAATAAATTCAAGTTAACAGCTTTTCCTTATTTCTCAGTGACAAACTAGTTGTAATAATAATATTTTACATTTCAAATATAATACATTATATTATAAAATAATATAATACATTATAAAATTAAGTACCGAATTCGTTTAATATTTGTATAATAATATAATATAGGTATATGGTTTTACTTCTCGTAAGAGTTTTGTTTTTCCATTTTCAGCGCTATCAAATCATTACATATTTCAATTGTTGTATTATTATTATTGGGTTATTTTACGACGCTGTATCAACATCTAGGTTATTTAGCGTCTGAATGATATGAAGGTGATAATGCCGGTGAAATGAGTCCGGGGTCCAGCACCGAAAGTTACCCAGCATTTGCTCGTATTGGGTTGAGGGAAAACCCCGGAAAAAACCTCAACCAGGTAACTTGCCCCGACCGGGATTCGAACCCGGGCTACCTGGTTTCGCAGCTAGACACGCTGACCGTTACTCCACAGGTGTGGACTTAATTGTTGTTGGGGTCAACGTCTCAACTCTCATTATAAAGGAACTCTAGAGTCTAGACATTACAGTTAATGAAGGATTTATTATTTTATGGATCCAGTTTATTTTATTTGAGTACATAATGTACCTAGATGTATTAATTGTACGATGTGTTATATTTCCGCTGTGTCGACTGCTAGCTGGTGTGATGTCAGCGCCAACTCTAGGGAGAAAGCAGAATCTGACGCTTTAGCTGGCTTGAAGGTCATTGAAATCAGTCCGGCTACATCAAAGGTACCGACGCGAAGTGTCCATTCTTTATAATCCCTCTTCGCTGGGCTATATGCTATAATTTTAATAGAGCAATAGAAAAAAAATTGGTAGGAAAACTAAAATTTCACAACACTATAATATTGCACAACATATAAAATATGGGCATTGCGTTAGTTGTTTTCTTTACAGTCCGACACAGTTTAATAAACTAATGTGAGAAATGAAGTTTTGCCAGTTTGATTAAAATTATTAAACTCTCTGTAATTTTGTCATTCGTCATTATATCGGTTCTGTTAGCATATTTCCACAATCTAGTATATACAGTCACGAAGCTTGAGTTGTTGAGGGTACTAGGAACAATAGACTGTCCCGGTACTATTTCGCATTGTCTGTAATGAGGCGATAGTAGCGATCCTAGTGGTTAGAAACTATCTATGGATACATATTTACTACATATTGAGCTTCGTGGCTGTATATACTAGACTGTGATATTTCTCTGTAAGACCATGGACTTCGTCTTTGCTGTATGGACATTTTACGTTATTGATTCTGATGTTTTCTTTAGTTTGTAGTCTTAAGTACCAAATATTTTTTTTCGTCCTTTGCAAATATGACGATGCCATTCGCAAATAAAGTTGTATTTTGAAATGCTTATTAATTTCTTCTGTCATTTTCTGATGCCTCGTCGATATAAATCATAGGTGGCTATGAACAACCTTAGCCTACTGTCTGATTTCTTTTAAAATAATTCATGCTTATTCCTCTTCTGTCTATGCATATTTTTGTTCCGTAATACAGAATTTGAATAGTTTTTATGCTCGACCATGCCGAAATGTAGTAATTATACACCTGGTAGCAGTCCTTTAATGCATATTATTAAAGTACATCTACTCATTAAAGTACAGGTGTTTTCAGCCAATGACAACTCAGCTTACAGGTGTTCAGCCAATGACAAGTCAGCTTTGTACCGTTATAAAACCGCAATTATCGATTATTCTCGGATATGCAATCGAAAGAGAATTAGCGAAAAGTCGCGGAGGCTGGAAATCCAATACTGTCGCAGAAGGTTATGTTCTGTTACTATAATAATTAGCATTAATTGTAAATAATATTTAAATAAATTCAATTTGTCATCTCGTTTTTCAATGTCGAATTCAATAATCAAGGTTATATCAAGTTTAACGGGATTACATCAAGGTCAATGACATTATTGTTCCTCGGAAAAAATCAATACTTTCGCGTCTGCGCACATCTCACAATTCACGACCTAGAACAAGGTCACTTCCGATCTTGTCAGATACAAATAAAATGTATACATCTGAATAATTTCAAGTTAGAAATATGGTCGAGCATAAAAAGTCGTATGAAACTCGCCTATAATGGTAATTAAGAAGCTCGTATGAAAATTATGAAACTCGCTTGCGCTCGTTTCATAAACATCCATACTCGCTTCTTAATTACTATCATTATAGGCTCGTTGCATAATGTACTATTATTAAACGGCTTGGAAATCACTATCTTTTCATTATATTCTACAATTTGCTACGACTCGTCGAACGAGTTTTTTTAATCTATGAATAATGTGTTTCAGCGTTGAATTCTGCTCTGTTTTTCATTCCATTTAATTTCGTAAATTGAAAATGTTTCATTTAGTTCTGATGTCTTTATTTCTTATAATAAAGTCGGTCCCTCCATAACAGCTGGCTCTACACTCTAACCGCATTTCTTCAGCTTCTAATCGTTCGTTGCTCTTGTCCCACAGTTCGATCTACTTAATAGCGTTGGTATAGGCATTGTTTTATAAAATCACGTAATTATGTTAATCATTGCATAACCAATACAATATTCTTTTTAATGTAGAACGTATCATTATGAAACTATTAAATGTTATATCTGTTTAATTTACATGATTAGAATTTAAATGGTATTTTAGGCATTAAAATAATATAGGTACTTGTTTAAATGATGTATCATTAATAATAATTTTGCAGCTAATTGAAATATTTACTATGTTTTTATTTTGCTAACATTCACTTAATAGTAATATATATATATACACGAGTAAGGCAGTCGCAGAACAACGTCCGCCTTGAAGTTCGTCTCTAGGTCCCTTCTCTAACGCATCTGTATTTCTTTGTGATTTCAGGAACAGAAACGAAAACTTTTCCACACCTCAGTGTATGACTCGGAAGTGCAGTTGAAAAAACTCTACATACAGACGTGCAAGAGACTTCCTGCTCACGGCTGTAAGGTTTATCAGGTCAAAGAACTTCTCCGTGGCAAGACAAAAAAGAAGGTAAGCCGTTTAATGCAAATATTTGTTAATATCCTTCGTCCATATCCACCGATACTATTGCCACTTTCACTATCACTATAACCCTAGATCATACCGGCTTTATAAGCTTGGACAGTAACGTTTGTCAGGTTTACTATGCTGTCATCTAGTTGTTACATAAGGAGTCACGTCATAACTCCCATTAGCATTAGCGACTGTACTGCCACCTCGTGTTCGTTTACTGCGGACGGGTGGCGATCCTGGAGGTTGTTCTCTTCTAAGTGCTACCGATTTTAACATAGGGATGAACAATCTGTTATATAGTATATATTGTGATCTGGGCTATAACCATCATCATGAGCACTACCAACATCACCATCACAATCACCATGACTTATACCACCATTACCACTCATAATGATGATGATGATGATGATGATGATTTAAGATGAGAAGCAATTAAAAAGTACGGAATTTCCCGTCCTTGCAAGGGAATTTTGGACTCTGAGGAAGAATCTGTGTCAACTACAAGGCATTTGACTATTTATCTCACTCAATTTGTCAGCGTTTACTTGAAAGAAATTAACTGATCAGTTTCAGCATCCATAATAGTAGTAATGGCAAAGATATTGCGAAACATTATTTTTTTTATCTTTTTTATTGAAAATGGGAACAAGTCCAGCATTTATTTTTACAATAAATCTATTTATTAATCTATTAATCTTAGACCTAAACTTTGATATTGGTAAATATTTTATCTTATTTTATTTTATTTTTTTTTTTTTGTAATTTATTGTATAAAATATTACCTGGGTACATGTTCTACCAAGAGTTTAACGATACCCCTTCAAAAGTGATGTTTTACTCCTGTCCTTATGTTTATGTGAAACTCCTTGATCTTTATACAGGAACCAAATACTACTTACTGGCTTTTAAGGAACCCGGAGGTTCATTGCCATCCTCACATAAGCCCGCCATCGGTCCCTATCCTGAGCAAGATTAATCCAGTCTCTAACATCATATCCCACCTCCCTCAAATCCATTTAATATTATCCTCCCATCTATGTATCCCCCAAAGGTCTTTTGCCATCCTGCCTCCCATCTCAAACTTCTAGATTTAATGTTCCTAATTATGTCAGGTGAAGAATACAATGCGTGCAGTTCTGTATTGTGTAGCTTTCTCCATTCTCCTGTAACTTCATCCCTCTTAGCCCCAGATATTTTCCTAAGCACCTTATTCTCAAACACCCTTAATCTATGTTCCTCTCTCAAAGTGAGAGTCCAAGTTTCACAACCATAAAGAACAACCGGTAATATAACTGTTTTATAAATTCTAACTTTCAGATTACAGGAACCAAATGCCTGTGAAAAATTTACTGCAAAGTTAATCTCTCCATGTTTGAAACTGTGGATTATACAACAGTTTTTCTGTCATGGAAACTTATTAAAAATACGTTTTTATAGGAAAAACTTAATTACTTCAGAATGAGTGTACTTAGATCAATGAATTCTGGGGTAGAGTTAGACATATCTTAAAGATTTCTTGTGCAGTAATTATTACTGTTTGTTTAAAAAATTAGTGACGACTTGTTCACGAATTGTAATCTAGAATTTTTCTTTCTTTTATTTAGGAAATATTGCCATGATTTAAAATTCTCTAGAGTTTGAAATTCCCAGTAAATTCATTCCGAGGCCACCACTGCCACTTACATCATAACAATGTGAATTGGCAACTGACCAATCAGCGTATTCCCACTATTTTTAGTAAACAGTTGTAGAATTTGTTACAGAAGTGGCAGATTATTGAGATGTGAAAGAATGACTTGAACCTGTATATAAGAGATATTTTATATTCAGCTACTCTATCTTCGAGTTTGAGACCAAAGAATAGAAGAATTTTTGATGTTATAAGAATGATAATCCTTATTATAGTCAAGAATTTTCGTTTGCTTTGATAAAAATTAAAATGACTTGAGGTCGGATATTGGCTCTAGCAGGCGTCTGTTTTCGAAATGTTCGTTCAAATTCTTCCAGTAGTCTACATGTTAATAGGTAAACCGGCGCATCCGCACGGAAAAAACCGCTACTCCTCCTTCAACAGTAAACATATTTCTTGGTCATTATGAAACAAAATTTAAATACAAGGGCTGGATAAAAAGTTATGGCAACACTGCTGTCACATGACGATGGTGCGTTCGAGAGCTGCCACCTGTGTGGACATGAACAAGGACTGTTAGATGAGTTAGTGCAGCCAGCGGCGACAGTACTCTGTCAATCTACTGCAGTGTGTAGAATGTTGACTTTCATAGGGATAGTGCGAGCGCCCTAAGACCATGTTTACAAAACTAGAGCAACGTTCCTGGATCAAAATTGATGTGGCACGAGGTCGTAGTACACAAGAATGTTTTCAGAGACTGCGTGAAGCCCCACCACCTTCGTCTAGCGCTCAGGAGAAAACGACGACACTTGGTGGTACAGAACCCCACCATTCTTCATGACAACGCAAGTAGTCACACTGCTGCTGCTGTCAAAGTCCTCTGGCGCCCCTGGCAATGGGAGATTCCGAAAAAGCCACCGTAGTCATCCGATATGAGTACATGCGATTACGATCTCTTCGCCAAAGTGAAAGAATGACTGTGAGGAACCCGGTACAATACCAGAGATGAACTTATCCGTACTTTAGGGCGATCAATACGGAACATCAACAAAGATGGACGCGCTGATAGTGTACGACGCCTTCCAAACATTTGGCAAAAGGTGATAAATAAGGGGGGCGACTATATTGAAGGTACGTAAATGTTGTACCCCTGTGAATAAAGCCATGTCAGAATTATCGAACAGTTGCCATTACTTTGTATCCAGCCTTTTATATTAATGTTTTCTTGAAAAAGAATCGAGATTTTCGGTCCATTCTGTAGATGAACAAATCGTGATTTCATATAAGATTAATGGTCGAGTTATTGATCAAAACTTTAGGTACCGCTGTTAAGTTCGCACTTTGCCAACCTCAGTATCCGGTCCATTAATCACGATCAAAATTGAACGTGATAGTTTACCAGGTAAAACTTAACCGACCGTGATGGAGTGATTATGTGGAATTTATCAGGGTCAAGTTCCAACAAAATGACAGCGCGATTCGATGTTCTTGATGGAATTGAAGACGAAATGTTGTATACTCGAATTATTTAAACAGAAACCAATGTCAAATTTGCGTTATCGTGGAAAGAGGTGATTCTTTTGAAGAATACAGGGATAGGAAATACGAGGAAAACTTCGTCTGTCCAGAGAAACCGTGTGATGGATAGTGAATGAAATGAATGAAAGAGTAGAATTTCCTACTAATCGAAATAATCCCATCCCTAGATCATATATGTAACAGATAGGTCATCGCTATGTTAAAATCGGCAGCACTTTGAAGAGAACAACCGCCAGGATCGCCATCCGTCCGCCGTAAACGAACACGAGATGGCAGTACAGTCACTAATGCAATTCAAATGGGAATTATGACGTGACTCCTTATGTAACAACTGGATAGCAGCATATTTTTCTTCTTTAACAAGGAATTTAATGACAGCAGGCTGTCGAAATGAACCATCGTTGTCGACCATTTTGCAAACATTGCCTGTGGCCACATGATATGAGGTAATGACGTGTGTTGCTCGTGACTTTCAGTACAACCCTCTGTGACAAAGTGTACTCGTATCTTCTACATTTTTTTTTATTTATGCTTAATGTTCTGTCGGCCCTTACTTTCCGGACAGCACTTGTAATTTCATGAAAACGTGAAAAATATACTTAATCATGTTTAATTCCCTAGTATCCTTAATAAACTTCTAAAATTTGATCGAATATTAACATTAACCATTGTATTGCCACAGCGTTAACCCTTGTGTTATATCCAGTTCGCTTTTTAGTACCCAATTTTATTCAATTGCCAGTATGGAAGATAAAATCGATTATGATGTTAAGCCATGAAGCGACGGCATATGGGATGGCTTATGCATGTTTAAACAGATAAAATGTGACTGTATTCATGCTCAATTAAACATTAATTTACGGTAAATGTATATGGGAGGGGAGTGAGAGAGAGAGAGAGTATCAATAGTACCGCCATTACAGTTAGATTAGTCTTCTTTGTATCGCCTACGTATAGCATTCTGTTAATTGTCTAGGTAACTTCGAAATGACGCGTGTATAATTGAATTCAAATTTAGCCCTCATTAATAATTTTGTTCATACTAACAAATGTAAAATAAGAAGAAATCCGAATTCTGTTTCACTGCCTTTCGTGGCCAATACTGTAATAAATCATTCGCATACCTGTTATGGCAATAATTCTCCTTGTAGAAGGGTGAGGGAGGGGTACCGGATTTTAACCCCGCCTTGAACTTTTTTTTTTAATTACATACTTAGATTTGAATATTCTTTTTACCCATAATCGATTTCCCTTCTCTAATTTTTCACTGTCAGATTAACAAAACCTACATCGACATAAGACATAGTCCTCTTCCCGCCCTTCAACATTCTTGGTGCTGCGACATGTTCGAATCATAACAGAGACACCTACCGCCTAGTACCGACCTTGTAATAAAATGAAGCCGACACAATATGAAATTTAACTTCTTGTGAAACATATTGACAAGGTTCTTTTGACAGTTCTGCAGTGCAGTTGTTAAATATTGTGAATTGTCGATTTTAAACTGGTTTTAAGAGTGGTATTCATCCGTTCGTTAGCTTGAGTTCTGACTTCATTGTGAAGCATAGGTTTAACGTTGTGTGCTTTTGACAGTTAATATATTTAATACAAACCTCACATTATAGTTCCGGGTTCTTTGATATGTCTAAGAACCGCAAGGTTCAATTTTACAACTTTTTAGCAAAAAGTCGCGTAGTAATTCTCGCGAGGTTGGTGAAAATTTCACATTGGCAAATGTTTCTTCATACCTGAAACTGAGCTGATAATTTTTTTTTATTTTACTAGGTTATTTTACAACGTTTTATCAACATCGTAGGTTATTTAGCGTCTGAATGAGATGAAGGTGATAATGCTGGTGAAATGAGTCCGGAGTCCAGCACCGAAAGTTACCCAGCATTTGCTCCTATTGGGTTGAGGGAAAACCCCGGAAAAAACCTCAACCAGGAACTTGCCCCGACCGGGAATCGAACCCGAGCCACCTGGTTTCACGGCCAGACGCGCTAGCAGTGACTCCACAGATGTTGACCGAGCTGTTAATAATAATAATAATAACAATAATAATAATAATAATAATAATAATAATACACAAGATTTTAAATACCTATAATGTACATTGTAAACAAGTTTAATATTGACACCTCCCTTGACAAAATTCTGCGTACACTACTGGTTGTAGATATGTATTTCACATTAATAGGAAACATGTATGAATCTTGTTCTTTACCGTCGAAAGAGAGCTTTGGTTAGCGATGTGAGAAATTTAAATTTTTCGGAAAATGTTCATCTACATTTTTCCGAAAAAATTTCCGCTTGACTAAATTGTTTTTTCTCCGCTCTCTCGCTTACAGCTTATAGCTACAAGAGCTGCACACGACCGAGCGAATTGGCTCACACCGTACTTGTTTAGGCCTCTTTTTTGTTTCTAATTTTTATTTTCATGAAAATAAATACATGAAATATAAAATTATATTGACCTAACTACAAGAAAATATTTTTCAGTATAATTGTTATTTCTTTTGTTTCATTTTATTTGTATTTCATTTCTAATTTATATTTATATCAAAATACATTTACACGAAACATAAACTAGTACAAAAATCAGTATACTCTTATTACTCGTACATCAATTGCTATTTTTCTACTTAGAAAAATCAGTATACTCTTATTACTCGTACATCAATTGCTATTTTTGTACTTAGAAAAATCAGTATACTCTTATTACTCGTACATCGTTTGCTATTTTTCTATTTGCAAAAATCAGTATACTTTTATTACTCGTACATCAATTGCTATTTTTCTACTTAGAAAAATCAGTATACTCTTATTACTCGTACATCAATTGCTATTTTTCTACTTAGAAAAATCAGTATACTCTTATTACTCGTACATCAATTGCTATTTTTCTACTTAGAAAAATCAGTATACTCTTATTACTCGTACATCAATTACAATTTTTTTACTTAGAAAAATCAGTACTCGTACATCAATTGCTGTTTTTCTACTTAGAAAAATCAGTATACTCTTATTACTCGTACATCAATTGCTATTTTTCTACTTAGAAAAATCAGTATACTCTTATTACTCGTACATCAATTGCTATTTTTCTACTTAGAAAAATCAGTATACTCTTATTACTCGTACATCAATTGCTATTTTTCTACTTAGAAAAATCAGTATACTCTTATTACTCGTACATCAATTGCTATTTTTCTACTTAGAAAAATCAGTATACTCTTATTACTCGTACATCAATTACAATTTTTTTACTTAGAAAAATCAGTATACTCTTATTACTCGTACATCAATTGCTGTTTTTCTACTTAGAAAAATCAGTATACTCTTATTACTCGTACATCAATTGCTATTTTTCTACTTAGAAAAATCAGTATACTCTTATTACTCGTACATCAATTGCTATTTTTTTACTTAGAAAAATCAGTATACTCTTATTACTCGTACATCAATTGCTGTTTTTCTACTTAGAAAAATCAGTATACTCTTATTACTCGTACATCAATTGCTATTCTTCTACTTAGAAAAATCAGTATACTCTTATTACTCGTACATCAATTGCTATTTTTCTAGTTAGAAAAATCAGTATACTCTTATTACTCGTACATCAATTGCTCTTTTTTTACTTAGAAAAATTAGTATACTCTTATTACTCGTATATCAATTGCTATTTTTCTACTTAGAAAAATCAGTATACTCTTATTACTCGTACATCAATTGCTATTTTTCTACTTAGAAAAATCAGTATACTCTTATTACTCGTACATCAATTGCTATTTTTCTACTTAGAAAAATCAGTATACTCTTATTACTCGTACATCAATTGCTATTTTTCTACTTAGAAAAATCAGTATACTCTTATTACTCGTACATCAATTGCTGTTTTTCTACTTAGAAAAATCAGTATACTCTTATTACTCGTACATCAATTGCTATTTTTCTACTTAGAAAAATCAGTATACTCTTATTACTCGTACATCAATTGCTATTTTTCTACTTAGAAAAATCAGTATACTCTTATTACTCGTACATCAATTACAATTTTTTTACTTAGAAAAATCAGTACTCGTACATCAATTGCTGTTTTTCTACTTAGAAAAATCAGTATACTCTTATTACTCGTACATCAATTGCTGTTTTTCTACTTAGAAAAATCAGTATACTCTTATTACTCGTACATCAATTGCTATTTTTCTAGTTAGAAAAATCAGTATACTCTTATTACTCGTACATCAATTGCTATTTTTCTACTTAGAAAAATCAGTATACTCTTATTACTCGTACATCAATTGCAATTTTTTTACTTAGAAAAATCAGTATACTCTTATTACTCGTACATCAATTGCTGTTTTTCTACTTAGAAAAATCAGTATACTCTTATTACTCGTACATCAATTGCTATTTTTCTACTTAGAAAAATCAGTATACTCTTATTACTCGTACATCAATTGCTATTTTTTTACTTAGAAAAATCAGTATACTCTTATTACTCGTACATCAATTGCTGTTTTTCTACTTAGAAAAATCAGTATACTCTTATTACTCGTACATCAATTGCTGTTTTTCTACTTAGAAAAATCAGTATACTCTTATTACTCGTACATCGATTGCTATTTTTCTATTTGCAAAAATCAGTATACTTTTATTACTCATACATCTATTACTATTTTTCTCTTAAAAAAGTCACTATAGTTTTCTTACATCATTGATATTTTGCTGTTAAAAGAAAACTACGAGGGAGAGACAAAAATAACCTTAATAATGGTTTTATTAATTAAATATGTACAATAAGACTGCAAACACTTCATCACTTTTCAACATAGTATAACAGGAACACTTGCATTGAACCTAGTGCAGACTATGTTGCAAAGTGATGAAGTATTTGTAGTCTAATAAGACAAATTTTCAGGAGAATCAAAAAACATTCCACTGATAACACAAATATTATATTTGTATGTTATAGAAGACAAAAGAATGTTTAAAAGTCTTAGTTCCTTTTTCTATCGTTCGATGCGCATGACATCTGTTGTTCAAATTGTTGCATAACCCGAAAATGCATATTTTGACTTAGTTCCTTTTAGCTCCGACCGATTCTATTGTACATATTCAATTAATAAAACAATTATTGCGGTTTCTTTTTTACTCTTCCTCGTATATACTTTTGTTACTTCTAACATTATTGTTTTTTTCACAACAATCTGTAAAACTTCATTGAGAGGAGCATTGAGTTCCTTAGGTGCCATTGTCTTCCTATGAATTATGCAGTGAGTCCACTTTGCTTCCTGAGCTTCCTGCTTTAAATTTCTCTTGTAGACCTGAGAGAATTCCAGATGTCGCTTGAGCTCCATTAGTGCATATTCTCACATAATTATACAATAATATTCCGTGTTACGAAACTCTCGATTACTTTAAAAATATCTTGCGATGTACAAGTTTGAATGATCATCTACAAGGCACTAAATCTAGGGCTGGGATTGGGTAAATCTTCTTACGTTTCTGTCTGTTATCTTATTGTTAACTTAGGTCTTGTCCGTAGAACCTTATTTTAGCTATCGTAAACTGATTGAGGTGTTTAAAGGAACCTTATCACTTGTACAATAATTTTATTGAAACGTAAATGTTTTATTTTTGTTGTTGTAACTATTTAACAAGTAGGTTTTGGACGTGATTTAAGCTGATATAATAAAGTATATCACGCCAGCTCCATACAACAGATTGGACCCTAGTCCCTACTTTGTCTTTACAGCATTCTTAATTAAACATAAGAGTGATTTTCAAAATATTGGTACTGACTCTAAACTAATTACAATGTTCAATCAGGTGAATATTTCTTTGATGTGATCGGTTGCTGTCAAAACACCGATGCAGTGAAGATATAATGAAACTATAAATGTAGATTCAAAGGCTCAAAGATAAATAATGAAACCTTAATCACAGTTCTCCTGGGATTGAATAAAGGCTGCCTTTGCCCATATTCTTGTATACTGTATGTCAGTTCCTGCCATAGTCATTCTATTGGTACAAGACCAGTCATCTTAGCATTTCTTACTTTTGTCTATATTTTCTGTTGTTCGGTTGTCTTCGATGGTCTCTCTCTCCCTCCCGGTGGAATCCCGGCTTCCATGTCACTCAATTGAGTGCGGTCCTTGTATAATGGCAGTTGACTTAATATGTCAACATATATGTCGAACATGGAATCAGGCTACAAAGGGAAAAACACTAGGGGAGGAGGATTCGATCTGGTGCTGTGGATTGAACTTCGGAGTAGCTCAGTGGTTAGAGCGCTTGGTACATAGAACCAAGGACCCGGATTCGATCCTCGGCGCCGGAGCGAATTTTTCTCATCTAATAACCATTGCTAAAAACCAACGTTAGCTTATACAGGATGTTTCCGGGCTGGTGTTACTAACTTTCAGGGATGATGGGGAAGGGCACATGTGTCAATTTGAGATAAGGAACCCTGGTCCGGAAATGACTGAGTCGAAAGTTATAAGCAAAAATAGTTGTGTGGAAATGGAATTGTAATTTGGCACCACGTGCCCTCCTTCCCTTAATCTTTGGAACAGTCGTGGAAAAATGGTGTGGGCCGGATGTCTTCTACGTGGGTACATGGCCCGATACAATCTGTGAGCTTGTCTACTGTTCCCATTGGCTCATCCGTATTGGAAAATCATGTCTGCATATTCCGTTCTCGTGCACTCCTCCATTTCACTAGGACTGATCGACTGGACACTGCAACTTGTACACATACACTGCTGTCTACAGACGTGCATGTCAGGACCGACCATGTCCGTTACACATTACGCTATCTGCATTGCTTTAGTGTCGTTTCCTGTCCCCACCCCTCAGACAGCGCACTGAATGGAATACTGTAAGTAGATAACGTCAGATGAATATAGTATGTGTAAGATGTACAGATAAATACACATAAATAAGGTGTACAGAGGAATAAAATTATTCAGTTTACACACAACTATTTTTGTTTGTAACTTTCGACTCGGTCATTTCCGAACCAGGGTTCCTTATTTCAAATTGATACATGTGCCCTTCCCCATCATCCCTGAAAGTTTGTAACACTAGCCCGGAAACACCCTGTATTAATTAAAGTAAGACACCAGTATGTTTGTTACTTTATTATTATCCTGTACTTGGTATAGTTTACAAGTAGTAATGCGTAACACGGAAGAATTTGTATAGTTTACAAGTAGTATTGTGTAACACAGAAGAATCTGTATAGTTTGCAAGTAGGCCTAATAATGCGTAAACACGGAAGAATTTGTATAGTTTACAAGTAGTAATGTGTAACACAGAAGAATTTGTATAGTTTACGAGTAATGCGTAACACGGAAGAATTAGTATAGTTTACAAGTAGTAATGCGTAACCCGGAAGAATTTGTATAGTTTACAAGTAGTAATGTGTAACACAGAAGAATCTGTATAGTTTACGAGTAGTAATGTGTAACACAGAAGAATTTGTATAGTTTACGAGTAATGCGTAACACGGAAGAATTTGTATAGTTTACAAGTAGTAATGCGTAACACGGAAGAATTTGTATAGTTTACAAGTAGTAATGTGTAACACAGAAGAATTTGTATAGTTTACGAGTAATGCGTAACACGGAAGAATTTGTATAGTTTACAAGTAGTAATGCGTAACACGGAAGAATTTGTACAGTTTACAAGTAGTAATGCGTAACACGGAAGAATTTGTATAGTTTACAAGTAGTAATGCGTAACACGGAAGAATTTGTATAGTTTACAAGTAGTAATGTGTAACACAGAAGAATTTGTATAGTTTACGAGTAATGCGTAACACGGAAGAATTTGTATAGTTTACAAGTAGTAATGCGTAACACGGAAGAATTTGTATAGTTTACAAGTAGTAATGTGTAACACAGAAGAATTTGTATAGTTTACGAGTAATGCGTAACACGGAAGAATTTGTATAGTTTACAAGTAGTAATGCGTAACACGGAAGAATTTGTATAGTTTACAAGTAGTAATGTGTAACACAGAAGAATTTGTATAGTTTACGAGTAATGCGTAACACGGAAGAATTTGTATAGTTTACAAGTAGTAATGCGTAACACGGAAGAATTTGTATAGTTTACAAGTAGTAATGCGTAACACGGAAGAATTTGTATAGTTTACAAGTACTAATGCGTAACACGGAAGAATTTGTATAGTTTACAAGTAGTAATGTGTAACACAGAAGAATTTGTATAGTTTACGAGTAATGCGTAACACGGAAGAATTTGTATAGTTTACAAGTAGTAATGCGTAACACGGAAGAATTTGTATAGTTTACAAGTAGTAATGTGTAACACAGAAGAATTTGTATAGTTTACGAGTAATGCGTAACACGGAAGAATTTGTATAGTTTACAAGTAGTAATGCGTAACACGGAAGAATTTGTATAGTTTACAAGTAGTAATGTGTAACACAGAAGAATCTGTATAGTTTACGAGTAGTAATGCGTAACGCGGAGAATTTGTATAGTTTACAAGTAGTAATGCGTAACACGGAAGAATCTGTATAGTTTACGAGTAGTAATGCGTAACACGGAAGAATTTGTATAGTTTACAAGTAGTAATGCGTAACACGGAAGAATTTGTATAGGTTACAAATAGTAATGCGTAAACACGGAAGAATTTATATAGTTCACAAGTAGTAATATGCAACACGTAAGAGTTGGCATCTGTATTGTACAGCAGTACCGTAGATGTAGTAACGTCCACATTTGTGGAGCTACATTCCGGATATTTCTAATTCTGTCACGGCACAAAAGCTAAACAATTCTGCTCTACTAGGTCTTAAAATTGTACCTCTAGTGTGACTGATGAATATTGAGGTTATATTTCTCTTTGAATATTTGTCATTTTGCCTATTGGAAACAGTGTCTGTGGTGAGATTCGGTTAATTATACAGGTCCAATCAGAATATCCGCCCGAGGGCTTTGAACCCTGGACCTCCAGCATACAAAGCTGCGCCACGTGACCACCCATTAAGCGACAATTGAATAGGAGAGCATGCTGATCCCTGATGTACGGGCATTACTGTTAATGCATTTGTCTGTGTTGTGTTGTGCAGGCTGCCAGACTACTAGGCTTGGGACCGGAGAAGATCGTCCTCCTCGACAACAAGACCAAGATCTTAGCGAAGTCGCAAAATACAGCAGATCTCGTTCAGGTAAGAATATCATCTGTATTTCCTAACTCATCTCGATCTGCCCCCATGCTATCACCAATCTTGAACAATAACAGTACTTAATATTGACCGTGAATACGCCTGACTTACGCTTTAGCAGTATTAAAAATTCAACAATATAAAAAAATAATACTGTTGACTGATGTGAAAATCGAATATTGAATTTCAGTATTTACGATACTGATGGCAATACTGATAGTGTGAGGCGCACGTTGATCGTGTTTTGTTGTCATGCTTGACTGACAAAATGGAAGCTAGGCGGCTAGACGTGAGAGAGGATACGAAAATTCAGAAAACTTTATTTCTATTTACAAACAGTAGTCCATATTGTGATATTTAAGCAGCAAATAATAACGTTCAACAAAGGTAAACGCAGTTTTTGGATATAGTAAACTAAAGAAAGATTTGAAAACCATTAAATCAGGTGATTCCAAAGATAATGTTAAAATAATAAATAATGCATTCAGAAGTAATTTTAGTAAGGAATTAAAAATAAATCGAAAAAATTAATATACGTAAATTGAAATATTTCCATGACCGAATAGTTTTGTCCTTAATGTATATATTATAGTTTCAAATGATTTTATTTTAATTATTGTTTTGTTGCAATTGTGGAAAAAATTAAAGGTCCTATCAATTAGAAAATATGAATGGTAACGTCTAGTCTTTCACTTTCCGAAATACATTCTCTGATACATTTATTCGTTTATGCTCGACCATGCCGAAATGTAGTAATTATACATCTGGTAGCAGTACTTTAATGCATGTCATTAAAGTACACCTATTCATTAAAGTTCAGGTTTTCGATTATTCTCGGATATGCAATCGAAATATAACGAGGGAAACGTCACGGAGGCTGGAAATCCAATACTGTCGCAGAAGGTTATGTTCTGTTACTATAATAATTAGCGTTAATTGTAAATAATATTCAAATAAATTCAATTTGTCATCTCGTTTTTCAATTCTAAATCAATTTCTAGGCTATACCAAAATTAGTTCATGTTATTCTCTACATCAAGGTCAATGACATTATTGTTCCTCGGAAAAAATCAATACTTTCGCGTCTGCGCACATCTCACATGAGCTATGCACAAGGTCACTTCCGATCTTGAGTCAGATACAAATAAAATGATACTTCTGAATAATTTCAAGTTAGAAATATGGTCAAGCATAAAAAGTCGTATGAAACTTGTCTATAATGGTAATTAAGACGCTCGTATGAAAATTATGAAACTCGCTTGCGCTCGTTTCATAAACAAACATACTTGCGTCTTAATTGCTATCATTATAGGCTCGTTGCATAATGTACTGTTTTCTAATCAAAGGACCTGGTACTGTCATCTAATATTATGTCATATCACTGTTTTCTGCTACAAACAAAATATGACATTTTTCACGTTTTTGCCTCCAACAGACGATTTTTTAATCCAGAAAATTTAATTTAATTCTTTATAGCCAACATTAATTTACCTATATAGTGCACACTTTAATGTATGGGTTAGGCCTGTTTAAAAAGACAGAACACTTCTGAAATAGCTGAATCTATAGAACAAAATGTTTTTGTTCTACACTATGTACAGGGACATCATTTTATTTTTACTAACATTTTTAATATTAATCTGGCTATACCTTTCTATTAACGATTGAAACAGGAAACACCGTTTGCTACCCCTTCCACGACTGGAGTTCGATGCTACTGGTATAAAATACAAATCACTTTACTAGGTATAGGAGGGAAGAAAAGTAGTTCATCCAATTATGTAAACTAGGAAATATCACAATTTTGAGTTTGATAATTTTCATTAGGCTTTTGTTTAATCAAAATACAGTACTGTATTACCACTTAGTGTTTTTACTCACCAACTGAGCTATCCATTCGGACGTATTAATTATGCAGTGTATATTGTACTTTACAGCACATTAGCGTACAATATAGAGAATGAAGTTAAATTGAAAAATAATCATAATATGGATATTTAAACACATTTTTTTTAAATGGTGGCCGTTCATTTCGATACAGGCTTCAGTTCTTTTGTGCATATTATCACACTATACACTATTGTACCTAATTCCAATTACCAGTTTCGTCCTTCGTACGAGTAACTCATGTTGAAATAATTCTGTACCTACTCTCTAAAAGAGTACCTTATGTACTGTAAATTCAATCTTCACTTCTGCCCGATCCGAAAAGATAAAATTACTCAGAAATGCTATCTACTGTCCGTTCAAGTTGTTTTGTCGCAGGGTCGTAGAAAGGGGTGTGAATCACGTGACAGTTAATTACTTAACGAGACCCTTTTATTTAAGTTATTTTAAACACTTTTATAATATTACGTAGACGTCCAATTCCTAACAGAAATTAATGTATTCAGAAAAGAGCTAAGACAGCCCAGCTACTATACTTTACATTGGGGGAACAGAAGCAGGTGGGGAAAACCGGGATGCGACGTAGGCAAACGGACGACAGTACCTGTGCGAAAATATGATTCAATATTGAAAGCTCTTTCGTCACTGGAGAACGCGAACATATTTCTAGAACGTACTATACTCCTAACTCAGTACTGCTTACGCGCCCTCGGCTCTGTGTCGTGAACAGTTGGAAGTTTACTAGTAAAAGGGGTGGGAGTGAAGTACATTCAAAAACTCAGGTACAATAAAAATTGAAGTAAAAATAAAATGATGTCCCTGTACTTGAACTTAATATCTACTGCGTTTCGAAACTCTTTAGAGGTTCCATCATCAAGGTGGTATTGACTTGTCAGTGAGAATATTTTGACTTCTGTCTATATTCGATCAACACAAGTATAAAAAAGTCAGGATTTTGTGGAACGGAAATTCGTCTTCGGTTGCCGTAGAAATGTTTGCGTCATATCCTATAAATGATAATATGAGAGAGTCCATTTATACACACAAGGAAAGTCCACATATATAAATAACCAGCTTGGAATAGTTTAATAAAATACTTAACTAAAAAATATTATTCGGACACAAACAGATGGGATTGGTTAATAAATGCGCGGAATACAAAGACATAAATAGTTAATTTAACATAATCTAATTCTTAAATAATCAACTGTGATATAATTTTCAAATAAGTTCATTTTTCTGTAATGACATATTATTATAGGCCTACATTACAATTACAAACAACTCATTGACTTCATATTGATGTGTGAATCGCTTCGATTGTTAATTGCATTGCTGTGTCTACGTAGGCCTCATGGAACCCGGAAGCAATTATGAAGTAATTAACGAGAAGGCTCCATCTTGTTAAATTTAAATGCGGGAAGTACAAATACAAAAATGAAAAACAATGTCACAATATATTTCATTTAAAATCTCAAACAAACTTACAATTCCAACCATGCCCAAAATAACAATCACGAACAGCATAAACGTTACACGCAATTATACGGATTCGATTAATCCCTGTTATTTGTTTTATTCTCTTCAGGAACCTAATGGGACTTCTGATAGCGTTGGCAATGCTGATTTTGGTCCGCGTAGCGAAATATGAGTTCAGTGGTGTATTGCAAGCTATTTCAGACCTATATGACATCTTTCACCGCGAGAACAATGCGATGGTGTTAGGGTAAAGAGATATAAGTAATAAAAATGAGTTTTGAGATAAATGAAAATTGTCCACACCTGTGGAGTAACGGTTAACGCGCCTGGCCGCGAAACCAGGTGGCCCGAGTTCGAATCCTGGTCAGGGCAAGTTACCTGGTTGAGATTTTTTCCCCCAACCCAATTTGAGCACATGCTAGGTAACTTTAGGTGCTGGACCTCGGACTCATTTCACCTGCATTATCATCTTCATCTCATTCAGACGCTAAATAACCTAAGATGTTGATACAGCGTCGTAAAATAACCTAATTAAAAAATAAATAAACGAAAATTCGGGCGCTTGTTTCAAATAATTTTCTACTCATATAAAACACATCAAATGCTAGTATTTTTTTGTTTTTTGCACACAATTGTAGAATTTAACTTATATTTCCTTCTGGGGAACAAAACTCAATTTGCACAAAAATGACTTCACTCCCTTTACCCTAACCTCATCAAATGTATTTTCGCCTAATGCCCACTCTTGTTACAATAGTAGCCAAAGGCACACACCCGTGCAAAATATTATCAGAGTTCTATTACCAGTATCGGTCTCAGTTCACGTACATGCTCTTTCATCTTTCGCTTTCATGAAAGTGTGGAAAGTAATATATCCAGTCTTCGTGGCAAGGTCTTAAAAAGCAGTACGGTTGTCTGACAGACCACAGACTTACTAAGGCTTTCGTGCTTCAAGTACAATGAAATATAGCGCATACATTTTATCTTTCCACGCTCGCAAGTGTGCAGCTGCCCATGTATGCCACGTCCGCTCTACATCCGCGAGGTGGAAAGATAAAATGTATGCTTTATATTTGAGGTGACACGTACTTGTTGTCAAAGGAGGAAAAGTCAGCGTTCTCATGCCCAGGTTTCCCCTCTCATGACAACTTCCTATTTGGTCTGATTTCTATCAGTTTTGAGGCTTCTTCCTCAAAATATTACAGTTCTTTTACAATCTACTTGTATACAAAATTTCCCTTCCATAATAGACATTGAACCTATGATCTTAGAGTCTACAAATTGTTGAAACTTATCTTAGCAGTTGCGTACGCAATTGGCTCTCGGAAGGTGTTGCAATACGAGACAGGACTGGCATTGTCTGCGTGTAACTCTAAAGACCTTGGAAAAGGGATTCAAGTCGGAGCATGCTGAAAATAGGAAATATCCATATCAGTTGTCCCTTTCTGTCATTGAAATAAGTTAAGTAACATAGACAAGTCGTGATATCTTCTATATCACAGACTGTAATCGAGCTTATGTCTGCCTTTAGGAGGATATAATAGAGTTACGTATGCGGTTTGCGGTCGTAGTAATGAAAATGCATCCGTGACAACTTGTGAAACTGTGAACTTGTTTTTGTAGTGCATAAAGCTTGCATTTTCTTCTGCGATAGCTTGTTTAGTTAAATTTTCCCCTTGTATGTTTTTATTTCGCCATAAAGAAACAAATGCTACTCACTATTACGTTGATTCGAAAGTAATTAGTAATTAAATTGAAACTTAACATTTTGTAACATTTGATTTTCTAAAATTTCAATCTGTTATTTGAATGCGCTCTCCGTCACTATATAAATACATACTGCTTTACTTATAATAAAAATATGCTTAAGGTAGAATGGGTGAAATGTTGATAATTTTCTACAAAAAATCGCATTTTTTTTTTTTTAATGAATCAGTAATCTCTTATTTATATGTTGGTCTAGTTTCAGTGCTCTCGGTGCTTGGAAGCATAAAAATTACGTCATGTTTATTTAAATGGCTAAACTCTTGAATTTGAATTCCATCCGAACTTTACAAGCTGTTTTCTCACACTTTTTTCAGCACATTTCGACATGTTCAAAGTGTAAAGGCTCTTGCAATTTCGATGCTAGGAACATGAAATTCTTATTGCATATTCTATTCATTGCAGTTAATGAAACGCAGTGATACTTATTATTATTATTATTATTATTATTATTATTATTATTATTATTATTATTATTATTATTATTTATTATTTATTTATTTTTTTTTGTAAATTAAGTAGTTTCAAAATTAAAAAATAAAACATATTTAATGGATATTAAAATTTTAAATTTTGAAGTTTTATGTCTTTTTATTTTAATTTTCTCTCCCTTTAAGTTACAGATATACATTTAAAATTCTTGACACTCAATTCTTTCCTAACTATATCGAGCTATAAAAAATAGTAATGCATGAAACTTATATATGTGTTTTTAAAATTGAATAACTAAAAAATATGATCATAATGAAACTATCTACAGGTGCATAGCTTTATTATGCTGCATATCTTCACGTAGAATTATGAGTGGGTGGTATCATCTGTCGACAAGTGCATAGCAAGGAAAGCACAAGAATAAAAAGGAAAGACGGTGACAACAACAGGAATACAAACACAAGGGGAGTACAATAAGTACAAGTACAATATAATAATAACAAGGCGAGTACAATTAGTACAAGTTAAATAAAATAACAAGGGAAATACAATAAGTACAAGTGTAATACAATAAGAACAAGGAGAGTACAATTAGTACAAGTGGAATGCAATAACAAGGGAAGTACAATAAGTACAAGTGTAATACAATAAGAACAAGGGTAGTATAATAAGTACAAATGGAATATAACAAGGGAAATACAATAAGTACAAGTGTAATACAATAAGAACAAGGGGAGTACAACTAGTACAAGTGGAATACAATAACAAGGGAAGTACAATAAGTACAAGTGTAATACAGTAAGAACAAGGGGAGTACCATTAGTACAAGTGGAATACAATAACAAGAGAAGTACAATTAGTACAAGTGGAATACAATAACAAGGAAAGTACAATAAGTACAAGTGTAATACAATAAGAACAAGAGGAGTACAATAAGTATAAGTGTAATACAATAGGAATAAGAGAAGTACAATAAGTAAATGTGTAATACAATAAGAACAAGGGGAGTACAATTAGTACAAGTGGAAACAGTAACAAGGGAAGTACAATAAGTACAAGTGTAATACAATAAGAACAAGGGGAGTACAATAAGTACAAGTGGAATATGATAACAAGGGAAATACAATAAGTACAAGTGTAATACAATAAGAACAAGGAAAGTACAATTAGCACAATTGTAATACAATAACAAGGGAAGTACAATAAGTACAAGTGTAATACAATAAGAACAAGGGGAGTACAATTAGTACAAGTGGAATACAATAACAAGAAAAGTACAATAAGTACAAGTGTAATACAATAAGAACAAGGGGAGTACAATTAGTAAAAGTGGAATACAATAACAAGAAAAGTACAATAAGTACAAGTGTAATACAATAAGAACAAGGGGAGTACAATAAGTACAAGTGCAATACAATAAGAATAAGGGGAGTGCAATAAGTACAAGTGCAATATAATAAAAACAAAGAGAATACAAAGAAAAAGAAGGAATAGGGGAATATAAGGCGAAAAGGAGGAATACAAGGAGGAAATGGGGAATACAAGGAGTAATGGGGGAATTGAAAGAGGAAAGAAAGAAGGCAAGGAGAAAAAGGTGAAGACAGGGAGAAAAGGGGAATGGGAATTATAAGGAGAACAAGGTGAATATAAGGAAAATAGAGGGAAGACAATTCGAACAAGGTGAATACAAGGAGAACATGGAGATAATGACAAGAGGAATACAAACACAACTAGGGGAATATAGTGAGAACAAGGGTAAGATAACGAAAAAGGGGAAGATAATTAGAACAAGGGAAGGACAAATAGAGCGAGGGTAATATAAGGAGAATCAGAGAATTAAAAAAAATAGGTAATACAAAGAGAAAAGGGAAAAGACAAGGAAAAAAGGGAAATATAAGGACAAAAAGCTGAATATAAGGAGAACAGTCGAAATAAAAGGAAAACAAGTTGAATACAAGGAGAATAAGGGGAAGACAATTAGAACAAGGTGAATACAGGGATAAAAAGTAAAGATAATGACAAGAGGAATACAAACATAACATGGGGAATACAGTGAGAACACACGGTGAGAATATAAGAAAAACTAGGGAATTACGAAGAAAAAGGGCGGAGGGCTCAAGGATAAAAAGGGGATTACAAGAAGAAAATTACAAAGACAGGGGGAAAAGAGAAATACAAGGAGGACAAGGTGAATATAAGGAGAACTGTCTGAGTACAAGCAGAACAAGGAAAACAAGGACAACAAAAGCAATACAAACACGACAAGGGAAACAGGGGAATAGATGGAGAACAGGAGGATAAAAGGGTGCATTTTATGTCATGGTCAATTCCCAAGTTACCTTCGAGGAGAAGACGTAGCCCTACATCAATGCTTATTGAATTATTCTGATTTGTTTCTTCATTTATTGGAATGACCTAGTAGGACTAAGAATTACTGGACTGCAAACGGTTAAAACTGGTAAACTCATTCGAAAGCCGATGTCTAGTCTACAGTCTCGCTATTGTGATTCCGTATTTAAATGCATTGTGCACGTGGCCCAGTATCGTTGCATACACGCCCAAGCAGAAATCTCGTCCCATCATATTACTGATCCGTGGACGAAATCTATTTTAGCCTCTTTTTACGAATGAACTCTTGCTCAGTCGTTGAAATTGATTTTTGCTCCATCCTTTGACTTCTGAAAGAAGGCTCAGCTTCGTCCCGCTTTTGTACAGAATACGATGAACTCTGTCCTTCTATACCCGTGCGATGCAACTCTGTCACAAGCTAAATTTAGCCTGCCCTGAGGGAATGATTAGATAAAAACGTGCCTCTTCAATTGAATTACTATTTTAAATACAGGCAGATGGATTCGCTGCACTCACTTAAGCCTATTGGCTATGGGGATCGATTTTTGAGCGCTGCCGTTCCGATGTTTCCATGCAAACGCATTACCATTTTTATGTCATATTTTTTCCTGCAGTGGCAATATTAGTGCAAATTTATTTACAGGCAATTCATATACTAATCAACGGCACTTTTTTTTGACATCATATTACTTTAATCTTGTGACGATATCGTAATGGCAGCGTTTGACATGAAAATTATATTAAAGTTTGAAATTACATGATTGCCACCAACCCCACTTATTAGATTCCAAAGACTCCAATTTTGGTTGTACGCATCCAGTTTACATAAAGGACATTTATCAGCTGAATCTGTTAAATATAAAGTGGCATTCATTTCAACTGATAGTTTATTGTTACCGCGTGTGGTTTTTATGAAACTGGCCCGAAATCGAATCCCGTGCATCGGTTAACAAAATTCCTAACGAGTTCATGCAGAATTCTCGGGTTATTTTCACCTCTTTTGCGACCTGTCATCCCACTGAACCTCTGGCTCAGCGTTATCGCGCTAGTCATTTATCTAGGCAGCCTGGATTCGATCAGTGGTCTGACCGTGATGGAATTTATGGTAAACAACGCAGATATTGCAAAGGTTTTATATAGAAGTACTCCTGTTCCTGTCTTTCATGCCACAAACAAATGTTCAAGTCTCCACATATCATAATAGTATTATATCACCTGTAATAATTGAAAAAAATGGCTAGGGTGTACTATTAATCTCCAATTTTAATACAGGATTTAAGGACTTAGAGCTCCGGGTCTTGAAGTTTATCAGATACTGCGTAGAAGTTTGTCGCCTGGGATCGGAATCAGTCGTCTACACCTCTCTGTCACTGTAGAAATGCTGACCGGACAGGAATTTCCTGAGGTGTAAAAACGATAGTAATCGCTCGGCCACAACAGATCTTCTGCAGGAGTTCCGCAGGTAGGTGTTTCAACATCCACCCTACAGCCCGGATCTCGTTCCCAGCGATTAACATCTTTTCTTGCACTCCAAGACATTTCTGTCCAGTGACAGAGAGGTTCGGATGGCTGTCACACACTGGTTCGATCCCAGGCGAGAGACTTCTACGACACAGATACAAAAATTGATCCCACGATATGACAAATGTCTCAATTCCGGTGGGGAATATATTGAAAAATAACTGAACAATTGATGTATCTGCTCCAATAAATATTTCCATGAAATTGTGTTTTCATTCTCTAAACGCCATGAAGGAAACTTACTTTCCGTATGCGCATCGAAGATATACATAGATACTTACATATACATACGCGTTCGACATAAAATGTTCGTTAACTTTTTGTTAAATTTTCCTTGCTTGTATACTTGTGACCTGGTAGAGTGTAAGACAGGGCTTGGCAAACTTTTCATAGCGAGGGCCACATTAACTATCCGAGAAAAAATCGCGGGCCAAGTCACGAAAGTTTAAATTAAGTCTAATAAACAAAGCTCATAAACAACATTAGTATTCAAACTTTGTATTCTATTGAGCTAAAACCTACACTTTCAAACTGCTTTCTTTTTTCATTCAACTGGCAAGTTACGTTTTTGGCAATATCTTCCACTCTACGAGCAACTGTATGTACTGAAAGAGTAATATTCTTAAATAAATGAACTTTCTCAGGACAAATCTGCTTTGCCGCCATTATCATTCACGATTTAATAAGTTCACCATTACTAAAAGATTTTGCTCTTTTCGCCAGTTGATGCAAAATTAGCCAATACTGTTGCTTTATTGTCTGATCTCTGTTGCTTGAAAATATTCTGTGGAGATGCTAGTCCACTTTTCATTGCTTCAAATTTATCACCCCGTAATTTCCCCGTAAATTGTTAAAATTTTGAAAAATGTTTGATTTCATAATGCCTGCGGATATTATATTCTTTAAAGACAGCAACTGATTCGTTACAAATCAGGCATAATTTCTTTATTTACAGTTTTAATCATAAAATAGTCCAAACTCCATTGTTGTTTAAACATAGAACATTCACTGTCCATTTTCTCTTTTTTTCTTCTTCCCCAGCCATAATTAAAGTTAAGTTACGCTGTAAGAACTACTAGTAAATGCTTGTGGATTAACTCAGAGTGCTAATACTATTCTTAACTGGATAATATTTACCACTTCACATTTCCACTGCTCTATTTATGTGTGAACGTGTACCGAAAGAAGCCGCTGTTGTCAGCTTACAGCGGTGCAATAACTGGCTCCTCTGTTGCCACACTTCGCGCTTGGCCAAGCGGCTGAACGCTTGCGACTAGTAGCCTACATTGTAGCAACATAATTGTTACCACAGTATATGAGCAATTTGTTTAAGAATCTTGGTCTCTGATTTGATTTCATCGATCGAAATTCGTGAATAAATTAATCTTCTTTTATTGACTTTTAATTTTTTTAAGTTAGTAAATGGGCCGAACAAAAGTAGCTCGCGGGTCTGATCCAGCCCGCGGGCCGTAGTTTCGCAAGCCCTGGTGTAAGAGAAGGCCCTAAAGCCTTAACTCTGCCAATATAAATAAATAAATAAATATATTATTATTATTATTATTATTATTATTATTATTATTATTATTATTATTATTATTATTACTGTATTATTATTATTATTTTATTATTATTATTATCTCGGTTAAAAGAGAAGTTTTATATAATATTCTTATTGAATTTGGTATTCCCAAGAAACTAGTTCGATTAATTAAAATGTGTCTTAGTGAAACTTACAGCAGAGTCCTTATAGGCCAGCTTCTATCTGATGCTTTTCCAATTCACTGCTGGCTAAAGCAGGGAGATACACTATCACCTTTACTTTTTAACTTCGCTCTAGAATATGCCATTAGGAAAGTTCAGGATAATAGACAGGGTTTGGAATTGAACGGGATACATCAGCTTCTTGTCTATGCAAATGACGTGAATATGTTAGGAGAAAATCCACAAACGATTAGGAAAACGCGGAAATTCTACTTGAAGCAAGTAAAGAGATAGGGTTGGAAGTAAATCCCGAAAAGACTAAGTATATGATTACGTCGCGTGATCAGAATATTATACGAAATGGAACTATAAAAGTTGGAGATTTATCCTTCGAAGAGGTGGAAAAATTCAAATATCTTGGAGCAACAGTAACATATATAAATGACACTCGGGAGGAAATTAAACGCAGAATAAATATGGGAAATGCCTGTTATTATTCGGTTGAGAAGTTTTTGTCATCTAGTCTGCTGTCAAAAAATCTGAAAGTTAGGATTTATAAAACAGTTATATTACCGGTTGTTCTGTATGGCTGTGAAACTTGGGCTCTCACTTTGAGAAGGGAACAGAGATTGAGGGTTTTTGAGAATAAGGTTCTTAGGAAAATATTTGGGGCTAAGCGGGATGAAGTTACAGGAGAATGGAGAAAGTTACACAATGCAGAGCTGCACGCATTGCATCCTTCACCTGACATAATTAGGAACATTAAATCCAGACGTTTGAGATGGGCAGGGCATGTAGCACGTATGGGCGGATCCAGAAATGCATACACAGTGTTAGTTGGGAGGCCAGGGGGGAAAAGATCTTTGGGGAGACCGAGACGTAGATGGGAAGATAATATTAAAATGGATTTGAGGGAGGTGGGATATGATGGTAGAGACTGGTTTAATCTTGCTCAGGATAGGGACCAATGGCGGGTTTATGTGAGGGCGGCAATGAACCTCCGGGTTCCTTAAAAGCCAGGAAGTAAGTAAGTATTATTATTATTATTATTATTATTAGTATTATTATTATTATTATTATAAAATGACAATACACTTCTGACTACTGTTAATCAAAGCAAAAGAAAACAGTCTACCTCAGCTTATATTTACGCGTAACTTGTATGTTTTGTCGTTAAAAATGTACTTCAGCGTGTGATGAACTGTTGACAAGTTTATACGAATGCCCAGTATACGTTTCTTTAGCAGTTGATGAAATAATATTATCCCAGGAGACGTATCGATTCACGGTCTAGAAATAAACCTACGGAACAGGAGACCACAGATAATTTTATGACGTACGTAAAAGTAGGAACACAAGTTGGAACATAACCTAAAAACACAAGATATCTTCATAAAATTGGCCGTAACGAAGTAGGAATTTACTCCGTAGTACGAGCGACGAACTGGCCTCTCTTGGGACTGCCCACGAGTCGAAGCGTTGAACTACATTTTTTTCCCATGAAGACTGACTGATACAGCTGACTTTTTTTTTCATATTATTTCATATGAAGCTGGTGCAACACTAGCTGTTATAAATTTCAACGACGTTAGATTCAGTTGATAATGCGTCGTTAAATATCCGATTAAAAAATGACCACCACTACTCAGCTGGTACAAAAAAAGAAGACCCGGAGATTCAGTCAGTAAAACGCTACATGGAAACGAACACTCAAACCAAGATTCAAAACAGAACAGCTAAATGGGTAATGATCATTGAGGGCAAGGTTGTAAATCCTTCCCATACACTTAAGTCTTAAGTTAGTGGCTGGGTTGCTTTTTATTGATATTACAAGCGTCATTTTATTCCGGTCATGTAATTCCGGAAATCTTGTGATCAAGCTTTGGATATTAAGATAGCAACACGATTACTATATACCGACACCTAATATTGACTAAATTATTATTGCATAGCTTTTATCTGTTACAAAATTTAACATAGTGCTTTAGTTATTGTTGTCATTTTGCTTACAATGATGAATTAAGATTTCCTGTGCGCTTTTGAATAAATAAACAAAGGAAGAAAGAAAGAAAGAAAGAAAGAAAGAAAGAAAGAAAGAAAGAAAGAAAGAAAGAAAGAAAGAAAGAAAGGAAGGAAGGAAGGAAGGAAGGAAGGAAGGAAGGAAGTAAGAAAGGAAGGAAGGAAGGAAGAAAGGAAGAAAGAAAGAAAGAGACAAACAAACAAAGAATAAATTAAAGAAAGAATGAAAGAGAAAGAAAGAAAAATAAAAGAAAGAAAGGAAGAAAAGAGAAAGAAAGAAAAATGAAAGAAACAAACAAAAAAATTAAAGATAGAAAGAGAAAGAAGGAAAGCTAGATAGAAATAAACAAGAAAGAGAGAAAGAAAAATAAAGAAACAAAGTAAGAAAAAAATTAAAGAAAGGAAGAAAGAAAGAAGCAAAGAAAGAAAAGAGAAAGAAAGAAAAAAGAAAGTAAAATAAAGAAAGAAATAAAAACTTAAGGAAAGAAACAAAGAAAGGAAGAAAAAATTAAAGAAGAAACAGAGGAAGAAAGGAAGAAAAGAGAAAGAAATAAAAATGAAAGAAAGAGAAAAGAAAGGAAGACAGTCGAACTTCTATAACTCGATTTTTCGATACCTCGAAGTAATTTTAATTTCCCGCCGGAATCATATATAATTTACATGTAATAGTTTTCTCTATATCTCGAAGCTCTATTAGGGCCTACTTGATTTTTTTTCGATATTTCTATTAATATTTCTCTTCCCAGTAGGAAACACTTATACTTATTTCGATTTTAAGGTGGAAATGAAAGTTATGTGTAAGTAAAATTGAATGAATATGATGAGATACCATTACTTTAACAAACAATCACTACAGGTAGTTATCTATACTGAAACGGTACGACACAATGAACATCACTCCGAGGATAATATTATAATGTCATGTCTTTAACGTTATTCTTGCTATGAATTGCTGAAATCATTGTCCTGAAAAGCAAAGAAAGAGTCTATGGACAACTTCGACTGCTCTATGCTGAAAATTAAACGATAATACTTGTCATCAATAATAATTTATGATATTGGAATTTGTTCATATTTTCTATATCTCGAATTTTCGATAACTCGAAGCATTACCAGTTTCCAGAACAACTTCGTGATATTGAAGTTCGACCGTAATTAATTTGTATGGCGTGTTCAAGGTTTTTGACATCTCTTCCCCTTCCCCACTTTGTCAATGTCCGGTTAAAGACAAAGTGAGCTTGCATGAATTTACCTTTATCACTTTTATAATGAAGAATGGGTGGAACGGAGAAAAATTTTCTCCCGGCACCGGGATTTCAGCTCTACGTGCTAACGCTCTATCCACTAAGCCACACCGGATTCCAATTCCTATGCCGGATTGAATCCTCTCAGTTTACGTTTCACCTCTTAGGTTCCCTCTAGTGACCAACCCTCATGCACTGCGTCACAGATGTGTGATAGTGGCACAATGTCCAATATATTAATGTGCAGAGGTGCACTCATTACGAGTGACTAAGTGGCCGGGATCCGACGGAATAAGCGTCATCTTAATCACTAAGTGATTATTTTCGCATATCATGTACCGCAGTACATGATATTTCCATGCAGAAATTCTGCGTCATCATATGATGAAGGATAGATGGAACGGAGAAAATTAAATGATAATACGGGATTTGAACCCGGGGTTTCAGCTCTATGTGCTGACGCTCTATTCACTAAGCCACACCGGATTCCCATTCCGATGCCGGATTAAATCCTCTCAGTTTAATTTTTTAATTAATTTTTTTTTCTCATTTTTTCCCCACTCTGTACAAACAGTTCTTGATAAAGGCCTGAAATGTTGATTTTTCGTTTCCGCTTTGCACATATTCTGCAACATACGTACAAAAAATTACACTATAATTTCTATTTTAACTGCCAGCACCAGAGAATGTGTGCGCATTGCACAACTGTTCCGTCTTGAACAAGTTTCGCTGTACTCTGACATCAATAACGTACATTACTAGAACATGATGTTGATGTGTTTGTTTTACTTCGTTCTCAACAAGATGGTGGATTGAGTTGAAGGGGAAGTTATGTTATGACGAAGACCTATCATTCCGAAGAGTGACAGTTTCCTATGTCTGGCAGTGACGAAAATAAATTTCCAACGTATCTCAAATGCAAAAATGAATAAACAGCACAACATACACCAAACTGCATCAACTCTTTTGTGATTGTTGTCTTCTGTTTTCAGTCGTCGATCTGCCATACGGATTTAGCTATTTACAATAAATCCAAAGGTAATTTTTCATCTGAAGCAGGACGTAGATCCAATTTGGGGCATTAAGACCTTTTGATACTTCGCCAGCAATGGGAAAAGCTCAAGTAACACCCCGTCTATGTGATCCATCATTTCTTCTCCCTCATTTCGAACAAGTTTCGGATTCGTCTTCCAATTACCACCGCATTCAATGAAAATTGTTGGTCGCCTCTACTTCCACCTCTAGTGGTCATTAGCAGCTAATATTGTGCGTGTAAAGCTGTGACCAGGTACACATTAGGCTTCTAAGAATCCCGGTCGATTGTGTTGGCAAGCCAATGATCCAGGCAACACGTGGTTTTCTTCGGGTACTCCGGATACCCCTTGACATCTCAACAATTTTCCATTATCATCACCGCCATCATCTTTAATTACGAGTTCACCTGTGGACTCACCACCTGTAGTTTTTTTAGTAGGTTATTTTACGACGCTTTATCAACAGCTTAGGTTATTTAGCGTCTGAATGGGATGAAGGTGATAACGCCGGTGAAATGAGTCCGGGATCCAGCACCGAAAGTTACCCAGAATTTGCTCATATTGGGTTGAGGGAAAACCCCGGAAAAACCTCAACCAGGTAACTTGCCCCGACCGAGAATCGAGTCCGGGCCACCTGGTTTCGCGGCCAGACGCGCTAGCCGTTACTCCACAGGTGTGGACCCACCTGTGGTGCACTGTGGATAGTCTCTGATGAACAAGTGGGTTACGCTTCCAGTATTAGCTCCAGCAAACAAAGAAGCAACTCTGACATCTCCCTAATGTATATTTTTGAACTCACATCCACTCCACGAATCCCTCAACCAACGGGAAATAAATACTCGCCTTCCTCACACATGAAGTGGACACGGCATTGCTATATACAGAGTGAGTCAGGAAGAAAGGTACATGGTGTGAGGGGTGATAATATTTGTGATTCTGAAAAAAAAAAGTTTCCATGAACATATGTCCTGTTCTTAACAGAATCTAACATACAGCTGTTTGAAAATCACGGACGTCAATCTCATGTCCTTCATCAACTCATATGTGGACACAACCAAGACGATATTAGATTGTAGTAGGATCAGTGAAACGTATCCTGGGCAATGGATCGGTCGCGGTGGAGTCATTTCTTGCCCACCAAGGTCACCCGACATTACTACATTGGATTACTGTGCGTGGAGTTGGCTTAAGTGCGAAATCTACAAGCGCAAAGTGGAAACTTCTCTCTCATTTTACATGCTTCTGCTCAAGTAAAGGAATGTCCGAATCAGCTCAGATCAGCAACATAGCAGCTGTCTCCAAGAACTGCAAAGTGCATTGAAGTTGACAGTGGACTTTTTGAACGTGTTCTGTAAAGAAAAGTACATAATTAAACAGAATAGAAGGTAACAATTTTTTAATTTACTATCACCTGCACTTTTCATGTTCCTCATTGTTTCCATTAGTTTTCTCCATCGAGGAATTTTTTTTTATTTTAGTAGGTTATTTTACGACGCTTTATCAACATCTTAGGTTATTTAGCGTCTGAATGAGATGAAGGTGATAATGCCGGTGAAATTAGTCCGGGGTCCAACACCGAAAGTTACCCAATATTTTTTTCATATTGGGTTGAGGGAAAACCCCGGAAAAAACCTCAACCAGGAACTTGTCTCGACCGAAAATCGAACCCGGGCCATCTGGTTTCGCGGCCAGATGCGCTGACCGTTACTCCACAGATGTGGACTCAAGGAAAAAGAAAATGGAAAAACATCAATACAGAAGAAGGTAGAAAAAACTACAGGAAACTTAATAACGAAATAAGAAGAGAAACTGATAAAACAAAAGAAGAATGGATGAAAGAAAAATGTGGAGAAAAATAGGATGTAGAGAGAAAAGGAAGATATGATTTAATGTACCGCGAAGTAAAATGTTACATTCGGGTACAAGTTCGAATCTCGCTTGGGCTAATTACCTTCTTTGGTTCTTTCCGAGGGCTTTCCTACTGCAAAGCGAATATCAGGTAACCCCATGGAAAAGTCCTCGGCTCAATCTCGGCAGATATAATTTCCCATCTAACATCATTGCTGATACAGCGTCGTTAAAACTGATTAACAATTTCTTGTTCAGCCTCACGTACTGTTGGTAAAGTGGATCCCTTGCGAATACAATCCATGGAATTAATCTAGTCTGTGACAAATTGACGAAATTTAGAGTTAATTACCTGTCGGTGGGATTATTTCAAGCACATAATGAAGGATTTAAAACTAATTTGTATGAAAACAATTCAACTAAAGAGACTTCGCGTCGTTAGCCTCCAGAAAATAAAACAGGGCTAACTGATAAATTGCTATATTGCTTAGTTAATATGTTAAAATGGACATCGACGTGGTGGAAGTGTTTGAATTGAATTCAATTCAATCCAATTAAAATTTGAGATGGAGTACTGCGACCTTAGAAGATCTGTTGCGCTGACCCTCAAGTTAGGCGCATTTCCAACCTACACCGGCTGACTACACTAAGGTTCGCTGCGTACTCGAGTTTCGAGCAGCTCTTATTTACATCAACCGACTTTCGAAAAATGGAGATCGGAATAGAATGATGTTGATATCTAATATGGGAAAACGGGAGAATTCCGACAAAAACTCTAACTGCGACATTGTCTCCACATGCTAAGCGGGGACTCGAACCTGGTCCGTCTGTGTGACAGGGTCGAAGGTCTAACTACTCAGCCACCGCAGGGGTGGTCTAGAGTTACTGAACGAGACTTGTGTTTCGAGAGATGGCTTCGAATTCTCTCGGGACATTTTGATCGAAATGCGAATTTCATGTATAGTGTGGCAACATACAAAATATAGCGTTTTCATTCCTGAGTCGCGCATGATGTCATTCTTCCACACTCACGAACTTTTAACGAGAGGCGTGACAGACAGATACGTCATCGGTGCCTATGAATGAATTGGATTTGGAATTTCATCACTATATAATAATTAATATGAAATGTGCTGAGTATAATTATTATAATCAATGAACAAAACAAATAACAATGCATTTTAATGAATATTTAACGACACTATAGACACAGGCAATTTCAACTTTTAATTTTATATTTATATTAGCCGTACCCGTGCGCTCCGCTGCACCCGTTAGAAATAAAATATAAAGTAATTACATAATTAAAATAGGACATTTGATCCAGGGAACATTAGAAGGATAAATCGTTTAATATGTTACTTAATTTAAATTGTATTTAAAAATTTAAATGCGATCATTTTGATCCAGAGACCACTCATTTGGTGCAATGACAATTCCTTTAACATATTCCTTAATTGTTATTACATGCAACCATAATTTAATGAAGATTGACATATTTTTTTTAGTTTTAATGTGTATGCTTTATAATACTTGCTATAAGTTTCCACTGAATTATGGTAATAACTTAATTTTAACCCTTGTTTTCTACGTCTTCAGTAAATGGCGCTTGGCCCACTATGGTTCTGAACCCTTCAAATAACTTAAATAGTGATACAGCATATATAGTGATATGTAATTATATTTCTTTCTTTCGAAAAGGTAAGAATTTACTATTTCCTATGTACCACTGGCATGGAATGAATAAATGTGTTTTTTATTCCTACTCAAAAATTTTATATTTTGCACATAGGAGTTACTGTAGGAACAACAAAGCTATAGCTATAATCTGAGGCGGCCATGAAAATGTATTATATTGTTATGTTAAAAGTCTTGTATATCCTTAAATATCAGTCCTATCAAAATTTTGCATAGAATACACCTTATCGGAAATTATTTTTAAAGAAACTTTTGTTATGTAACATTTTTCACAAATAGCAATAATAAGCGAGATATTTCGATTTATTTAATTCAGGCCCCCTTGTAACCCCTCTTTTAAATAATGTATTTTGAATGCCATATAGCCTAAAATCTAAGTTACAACGAACTTAATTTATATTCCAATGTTCATCGAAATCCGTTGAGCCATTATCGCGTGAAAAGGTAACAAACATCCAGACAGACATACAAACAAAAATTTTCGGTTTCAGGATGGTTAATTATACATGTTAACACCAATTATTTTTGGAAAATTGAAAATTACCAGAAAAATTTTGGCTACAGATTTATTATTAGTATAGATAGTATAGATGTTATATGCCGCCGTACTAGGGGAAATTTGTTTCCACGCGTATATCTACCCGTTAATACCATTATCGTTTTTGTTTCGTTTGCTAGTTCATTAAGAGACAATTTTACAACCCTCAAAACTAATTATTCAGAAGGTCAGTTGGTTTATTTTCATTTATTACGTCTTACATTAGGTCCATAACAAATAAAGTTGGCTTCGTTAATACATTTTAAGTGTAAAGTATAACGACAATTATTATTATTATTATTATTATTATTATTATTATTATTATTATTATTACTATTATTATTAACGTATTTATTTACAAAGGATGAATCGTAAGTAATGTCATTAATTCTGGTGGATGATTCCATAGTAAAGGGTAACAAAAATTCAGATTTTGAATAGTTTTTTTTTCAGAAAAATGTGCATTTTAAAATAAATTAATAAAATTACGAGATAGTGCAACTCTTTGTAATCAGCAGGGAGTGTTGATAATCCATTCAGTGGCGAAGGTAATTAATAATTGTTTTTTAAAACACGTGTAAAGGATTACATAATGCTGTCTTGACCTGAACAATCCCTTCACCTGGCTTGTTATGAACAGGGAAGTTGAAGGTCATTGTCATTGTTTTTAACCTCATAAGAAAAAATATGGATGATAAACCGTTAATTTTTGTGTTTAATCTGTGTTAGAGAGCGGAGAATGAACACGGCTCATTTCACGTTAAATAAAATCTTGGGAAAGTTAAAATAATTAATTTTAATTAACTACGCTACCTTTATGAAAAGGTTCTCTACAACCTAATTTTAATTAAATGTTCAGAAAACGCAGACAGTGAAATACCCTTATTTCAAAATAAATTTAAAAGACTAAGGCAATTGAATATTCCAGAGAATGTAAACAATAAAGATGCTTATGTCATGTTATAAAAACAAAATTTTAAAATATTTACAACTCCAAAGGAAAAAAATAAAAATACGAGATACTTACTTTACGTCAAAGGAAATAAATTAAAAATATTATTTTTAAACTCTTCGATTTAATTTTAATTAATTATTTGGTGAACGTAGACAATAAAAAAGCTTATTTTACGTTATACAGATCTAATTAGTGATTAAAAAAATCTCTGTTTGTCGTACTACAAGCATTTTCTTCAGCCGATTAGAAATAATTCCCTCCCACTTTAATTTTTAAATTGGAAACCGGTAAACTTACATACAAGAAATAAAATTTCCCTTAAAAGCAATTGTGTGTGTGTTACGTTTACATTTCACCTTATCTCAGCCATCTCTCGCATTACGCGAGCTGCATTTCTCCAGCAGGCAATAACCTTTACAAGGTTGTCAGAGTGCATCGAGTTATAAAATTCTTTTGCAGAACGAAAAGTTACATTTGTTCGGACCAAATTTCTGCACATTTAAAGGACAAAACTAACATTATTTCAATTATTTATCAACAGTAATCTCATTAGACGTTTTGATTTATGTAAAGAAAATCAAAACTCGAGTGGGATTTAATTGACTATTACACGATTAGAAGAAAGTATATAAAGATTAGAAGTAACGAAGTACTCCAATACAATAAAATATTAATTGACTTACGAAAATACAACTGTCTTCAAATGTATTATTGTACCATCTCAACATTACAAATATTACGCTAGATGCATGCTAGATGGCAGTAGTGAGCAATGCCTTCTTGTCGAGAAGTACTCGATCTATACACTATGTCAAGAAGGCTTTGTTGATTCAGTTTCATTTTTATTAAGACAGTTGCATTCCACTTCAATTATTCGAATCCCAGTAATCAACGTCACTTGACAGATGATTTTCAATAAATCTTAATATTAAACAATCTCTGATACGTGACTATCCATAATATTACATAGCAGAAGCTATAACATAACCTAACTAATATACACAAATGTTAGAAAAGTTTTAATTAACGACGATGACATAAAAAATAAACATGAATAATTTTAAAAGGAATAATTATTGAATGTACAATTTTCAAATTTGAATGTGGTTGGTGGTTCAATTGATGTTATATTGGACGTGTGCGTAATATAAGTGGAACTCGTTGATTTAGGCCTACATGGTGTATTCAACTTATTCAGAATTTCCGAATGAATAATTTTAAAAGGAATAATTATTGAATGTACAATTTTCAAATTTGAATATGGTTGGTGATTCAATTGACGTTATATTGGACGTGTGCGTAATAGAAGTGGAACTCGTTGATTTAGGCCTACATGGTGTATTCAACTTATTCAGGATTTCCGAATGGTGCTCTTCATTTATTTGTAAATCGGATTTCAGAAGATGCATAGGTATGATCAGTGATTTTTATTGATTCGTTCTTGAATGCCAATGCGAGTCATATTTGAAACTGCTGTGCATCGACTGGAGTGGTTTGTAATTTTATATATAATTTTTTTTTTTTTTTGACGTCCAGACCAGCGCAGTTTCAAATGTTGGCAAACAAAGAAACAAATGCTAGGGACGCGATAAAATTAAACAAATGCTAGGGACGCGATAAAATTGTGCGATAAGCAGCCATGATTGGTTGAAATACGTCCTTTCGTACCGCTTTATTGGTCAAAAGTAGTATGATGTAGTAAGAGTGTAATAGTCATCATAATACACTGATATCTTAAATTAACTGAGCATATCGGGAATCAATTCCATAGTTTCCCAAAATACTCTATGAAATATTAAACATAAAATATGTTTATTTTCTCGAAAAGGAAATAAAAACGAGCAAAACTGTATTAAACTTGTTTGTTTGAAATATCTCAAACAATAACCCTCGAAATTAATTACATTAAGGTTCACTCTGTATAATATGCTCAAACTCATCGGGAAGAGAAAAAAACTGACTAAGAAGGAACTGTCTACTGAAGGATGCATTGGAAGGAATGGTGAACGGTATAAATGTTCGGTGCAGAAGAAGATATCAGATGATAGACAACATTAAGATATACGGAGTAGAGATGAACAAAACTAACTGCCGCTCTCGCTCGCTGTGTTCGTTGCATTTGTCTTTCGAGTCTCGCTCGTCATTCTCGAAATAGCATTTGGTCGACGTGGAAAGATTTCGTAACTTTGAATAACAGACATCATTGAAATAAATAACATTATAAATGTTTAAATGGGACAAAAAGACAAAACAGAACAGTATCTTAGTTATCAAAATGTTTTGGTTCTATTATAGGACATTACCTATGGTTATATAAATAGAAAAAAATGGAATTCTCAAATAAATTTGCATTTCTAAGAAACATAAAACATAACATTAATATCTTTTTACTTGACATTGCACACTTGATCTCAAACATATGAAAAGAAAATTCCTAGCCTTTTAATAAGGGTCTAGTAATTAAATAAAGACTGGGGAACGGATTATTATACACTGAAAGGTGAGATGATGTTTCAAATAGGCTACTTGATTGTTTATACATATATAACAGTTGCCAAAGTAGATAATAGTTCAGTCTGGTATAAACAACTGTGGCGATTCAAAGCTGCTTGACGTTCGGGACTTCGGGAGTGATCAATCTCGACGTCTCGAAATACTCACAAGCAGTCTTTACGTCAACGACGCGACGTATGGAACAATGTCGTGCGGGTTTTCGGCTTTGCGGGCGCTGCGCTGTTAGTCTTTTTTCTCGATCGTTGTTCATGTCTAGTACAGATCGTATGCGGAGACTAAGAGGAAGGCGGAAAATAGGAAAGAGTGGAGAAAAATGGGTTCGTAGTAAAAGACTTAGGCCTATTCTTCGGGAGAAAACTATGAGTGAATTGATGGATGAATATCCTCGTACAGTGTAATCAATTTTGCACAAATCCATATAGATTGCATAGCTATTGGTGTGTTGTAGGAGCTTCAAAAATAAAGATGAGATGGAGGATAGTGTAGACCATGACGCTGGAATATTTAGAAGAGAAATGATGCACACTCATACAGAGTTTTAGAGCTGATGATGGTGGTGCTAATAATATTTTAATGACAGGCTTAACGTATAAATTTAATTACTCATTGTTCAGTGGAGAAGGTAATTAATAGTTGTTTTTTAAAACACATGTAATGGATTACAATGAGTCTGCGTATTTATGTGTAGCTGTATTAATTAGCCACTTTCAATTAGTTAAGAGATTAACTTATTTCATAATTACCTTCCATTTAGATTAGGTATCTAAGGAAAAAAATTGTTTCGCATCATTTGCTGTTAACGTAAAAAACTTCATTATATATTTATTAACCCAAATTGTTATTAGTTGTGTTTTAAATCTTCTACATTTTCACATATTCATTTTACTAATATAATGGGGCTCGATTATCCAGCAGATTATCCGCCTTTATTAGTTTTTTGATTATACGAATTATAAAGAGAGATAATTATGATGGTGAAAAAGTCTATTTACAGATTGCTACCGATATATTTTCAGCATCCCATATATTAAAAGAAAAAACTTTTTAGCGTGCTGATTTTCTATCTGGTCGCCGTCTGTGGACAGGATTTCTGCTAAACTTTTGAACCAAAAACAATAAAACATAAGAATCAGAGAAGGAATAGGCCTACATGGTAATATAAACATTGTTTACTTCGTGAAGTAGTAGGGAATTAATTTTCTTTGAATTGTGGTTTTAATAATTATTTCTTATTTTTGTTAGCAGAATTTTCGAAGCCCAGAAATCGATAAAAACCCCAATTTTTGGAACATATGGCAATCGAAATTTTATTTTTGTATGCATTATTTTAAGCTACGCCCAGACTGAAGTTATACAACCTTTTCTGTGTTACATGTGTCAGTAACTAGATACGGGGATTTACAGGAGTAGTTGGCAACATACAAGTGGCAATCAATAAGTTTCCGAATTGTCTTGAATGTAGGTAACACACAGGACATATGAAACGGAGAAGTTATCTAGAATCAGGGAAATGCCTGGAATATGTACTAAATGCATCACTTGAAAGGCAGAGAAGAATACTAGTCATGAGTCCTATATGGAGAGATTCCAGGAAAAATCGTAATAGATCCTTGACATGTTTGCACAAAATCACGTGTAGAAGTGCAGTTCCTAAAAACAATCTGACCCTGCTTAACAGACTGGCTCAACAGGCATGGCAGCAATTATCTTAAGTGACACGTGCATGTATGTTTAACGGTACAATAGGCAGTTCGGAAATATATTGATTACACCTTATGTTTGAAACAAACTTACGTAACTGCTTTCGTCCACATATAAATAGGCCTATTAGTTGCAGAAGAGTTCTGCTCAGGATGTCAATCAAAGGAGTGCTTAAAGCTAGCGCCAATTGAGCCGTTCAGAGCAGAAGTGGTGTAAGTCAAAGTTGGGTAATTAGGTTTAAAGTAAACATTCTGTAAAATACAGCGCAAAGTAGCAATTAATATGTCCTTCGTGCTATCCATTGACTACTAATAGTTTAAATAAATCGAATATTGATTGCTACTTTGCACTGTATTTTACAAAATTTTTACTTTAACCCTTATTATCCATTTTTGACTTACACCACTTCTACTCTCAGCGGCTCAATTATCGTCTATAAGACTAAAAATTTTCAGTAAAAAAAAAAAAAGCATGGATTCGGAGATTGCTTCAAGAAAGGAAAACTTATGGTGAAATAAATATCATGACTTAGGCCTACCTGTCGATTCAGAAGGTTTTGTAACCTTAAAGTACAAATAGCGAATACCCTATTTATCACACCAATTCTGAGTTTAATATACTGTCTGGTTTCTGAGGAAAAAAAATATTTATAGTGCTAGAAAGTAAATGTACCCCTTTAACGTTTAAGACTTTGGTAGCAACCTCTAAATTTCATCTAAAATTTACCAAATTTATGGAATATTAAATATTGGAACAAGCTAGGCCGGTAGACTGACGTTCAAAGATACCTGACCCCACTAATCGATAGCGTACGATAATTTGTTTGTGTAAGTGTCGCTTCTTTAGTTATTACTTCTGTGAATAGATGGCGAAAGTAACAGTCAGTGTTGCAAATAGTACATAAATATATCCTCATTATAAAATTCAAAATTTCATTTCCCTCTAATGATTGTGAAAAAGACACTAGCGTTAGCAGGAAAGAGCTGATATTGTCAATTATGAAAATAATTTAGACTTAATTACATCAACATCGTCCCAATAATAGGATCACCTATTGAGAACTAATAGAAGTATTTCAAAGTTTGTCAATTTATTATATAGGGCCATTCATAAGTCCTTGAAACATTTTAAAAATTCATAACTACTGAACTGCACAACGAATAACAAATTACTTTACAATAAATTAAAGAGAAACTTTCCACGTTTTGTTACATATCTCAAAGATGCTCAGTGTGTCCACATTTGCTAATACGTCATACATCCATGCGATAATCCATCTCGTCTCATATACGCCCCAGCATGTTACGGTTGACCAGAGCCAAAGCAGCTGTAATCCGTTGAGATCAGCGGGGAGCGGACGCATATAGACAATATCCTTCACAAACCCCCACAAGAAAAAGGTCACACGGAGTTAAATCTGGTGATTGTGGTGGTCACTTCATTAACGCGTGATCTTCTCGTCCTGTGCGTTCGATCCATCTTTGTGGAAAATTTTGGTTGCGAACTTTCTTATGTTGTTGTGATGTAAACATGGACATCCATCTTGCTGAAAGATGTAATCATTGCTGTCTTCATTCAGCTGAGGCATCAGCCAGTTTTGTAACATGTCCAAGTGAATCATCCAAGTGATGGTGGGCTCTACAAAGAAAAATGGCCCATACACCTTCTCTTCCGAAATCACACAGAAGACATTAACCTTAGGTTAGTCTCGCACATGCTCTGTGACTGCGCGGGGATTTTCAGTCCCCCATATGCGCACATTGTGCCGATTTACTTTTCCGAAGAGATGAAAAGTTGCTTCGTCGCTAAATATGAGCAAGTCAGAGAAACCGTCTACTTCAAATCTTTGACGAGGTCCTTGCATATTCAAACATACAAAACGATTGCTCACGTTTAGTAAACGCCATTTTTCCACTAGTGATAACTACTACCATCTAGCGATAAATTATAGCAACTAAGAGCGGGCTTTTCTTATTATAAAAACTTGGAGAGTTTCTCTTTCTACCGGCATATCAATTAGCATTACCCGTTGCGTACTTTATTTGTTATTAAACTTTAAAATGTTTCACGCACTTATGAATAACCCTGTACATATCATTAGTTCTGACTTTTCCCGTGGTTAGAAAGTTCGCTTACACGATCAGAAAATTGAAAGTCAGATATCTTTGAACGCCAGTTTACCTCTATTCGAAATAAAACTTATTTCATTATAAGGTCCACCCTATTGTCTATGTTATGCATATGTTTAATTTTTTAGATAAAGTTTGGAACGAAATATTATACTAGCTGCCAAGTTTGGAAATATGAGACTAATAATGTTGTAACGTGTGTTGCAGTGGCGCACCTGTGGAGGTCGTTCCCATGACAGACTGCAACTGGAGTTCCGGGCTACGCGCTGGTCGTTGGTTGTGCCCACTGTGGCCGCAATGCGCGAGGTGGGTCTGGCCCTATGGGAGATCCTCCAGGAGCTCGACTCCCACTTTCTGGAGGAGCACGCCCTCCTTCGACGATTCGGTCAACAAGGTAAACTAGCACAAGTCACTAGTATCTTGATTTCAGTTATTAGTCGATTTTTTTAACATTAACTCTGAAAAATTGTTTACCCGTAACACAAATGAAAAGGATACGAGTACAGCAAAACTGTATTTCTTACTATGTCACACAAATTGCTGTCCTGATATTTTTGGACAGTGTAGTAGAACTTCGATCATCGTCTTTTTCGTTCTCTATTTAACATCAATAAAATTTAACGTCGAAAAAATTCTAAAGCTACTAATCATTTTTTTCGTGTCGTGTACCGGTACATTACACCTGGATTACTAACATTCGCACAGTTTCGAGCATTTAATCTTGCGCGCAAGTGATTCAGAATGTGAGTCGCTCGTTCAGATCTGTACTTCGGAGATTCACAGTCTTAACAATTAATTGATCATTGAAGAGTTGAAACATAGCTATTAATTAAGTTCGCATGCTACTGGTAGATAGAATGCTGATTTTGTTTTTTATAGTCACCGTAATTTAATTGAGCTTCTTTTTTATCTACGTTATTTCGGGACTCTGTGATATTCTGTAGACCTACTCTCCTTATGACGTAGGTATGTAAAAGGGTCCCATACGTCTGTACAAACCTAAATCCACAAGCAAATCCCCTCGTATCTGGCGAAAAGTATTCGGCTTTGAGGTAAGTCTCCAGATTTCTGCAGCTGCTTCAATTTTTCAAACTGCAGCGTCCTCCAAATTAAACGAGAGAAAAAGTAAACATAGAAATGTAGTATCGTTTATACTGCGAAGATATGGTCGAAATTTCGTCATTGTTTCTTTTTAAGAAGTTCTCTATAGCGAAATGGCGGCAAGCTATGAAAATATAGATTTAAGAAATTATTTCTATGGACGTAGAATCATGAAGGATTAGTATTTCTCGAATGATCACATTTCTCCACCGGGAATTATTGATTTGAACGATCTCTTACGACTTATTTGTGAGTTATTGGTCTAGGAATTAAGTCTGAGCGTTTATGGACAATCACCCAATTCAGACATAGGCTACCTCCCTGAGATAACTCTGTACTGATAAATATTCGTATGGGCCCAAAAGCATATCAGTTATTTATTAAATTGTCGAATTCGGTAAACAAATAAAGGTGTCTCATCGAAATATGCAATTCGGTGTTTAATGAATTTCACAGTATTTATTGAGCTTTTCTGTCGATTTCTTGTAATATATGTGATGAATTTCGAAATGTTTATGAAATTAAATCAATGTGACAATGCTGTAGTACATAATTTTGTTCCAAAATTTGATTTAAAAGAAAGTGTTGATATCAGATTATAGATGTTCTTTCAGGGAATTGTCAATATATCATACATTTAAATGATTCTGTTGTCGTCGTTTGTGGAATAAATTGACGATAATCGAAGCTTCGTTGTTGTATGTTGATATTTTATCATCAGACAAAAATCTTCTCTTTTGCGAAAATGTTTCTTTAGTTAAGGATGATAACCGTTCCGAATACAATAATAATTATGCTGACGTCTTTATCTCCGTTTTGAGCTATAAAATAATGAATACAGTCCAGTACAATACTTTAATTTTTATTAACATCATGAAGCAAGAAACTCTTCATTAATTGTTAAGATACGTTTAAATCAATATCCAAATTTCCAGTAAGCACATAAATGTCTATGAAATTAAGAGTGACTAAATGTAGGAATGAAGGGACTTCAGATAATTTCTTCCTCCATTCCATTCTAACACAAAAAAATACATATAGAATATTTTGTTAGAAGAAATTTTCTGTATACTTCTGTTGCATTTTCTCTGTTAACGTAAAGGATATTTTATTCGTATATGTTTTTTTCAGGAAAGATAAGATTTTAAAATGATTATTGTATTTTAATCCAAAAAGAAAATTTATATCAGAATTAATAGTGAAATTTTCATTATTAATATATAGCATTTGGTCAATAAATATTTTGTGTGACTTGATACGCCTCGTCTAAGTGCGAGATGTTTTAATAAAAATTATTTACTTTTATGAAACAAGCGGTATATCAAATATCAATGACCGCATGATCATTCTGACGTATGAAGTTGTAAGTTACAGGGTACTAAATGACTGTATTTAGTTGGGAATTAATCAACCCTCCAACAACTTTGTTTCATTCAGTTTATATTACCCAGTATTTTCAGTTCATAGGAGAGATGTACTATTATCTATTTACATATCTTGAAGAAATTATTGTTAAGTGTTTCAGCATCTAAGTCAAAATTGTATTTTTCTCTGAAATATTTTCTAAGATCTCTATGAAGAGTTTTAAGATTAAAATTAAATTCATTGAGATATATATTGACGTATTTTATTATAAAATGAAAATAAATGTTTGTCAACGAAATATTTTTTTTTTTCACTAGAAGCATTATTTAACATTTTGGAATGTTTGTGATGCATTTTATTTGTGTGGCTGTTGACGCTTATTTTTTAAAATAATCATGTATTCTTTTCCCTTCCTAACAAAGTAATGATGTCATTCAAAATTGACGTTTCTGACGGCGTTTTTCAAATTATTTTTTTATATCCAAGTCACATAAATTATGAATGAAAGCCTTCCTTTTAGTACCCAAAATATTTTTGTCGAAAACAATTTTTTTTTTCTAACCGCAATTAATTCATTATTGTACTGGTTGCATTAAATTACAAGTACAAGAAGAAAATTTTCACTAAATCAATCAAATAACTGGATATCTAGTTCTGTAGTTGATAGTTTCCTGAAAGGTGTTATTACATTTATCAATGCCCCTTTAAAATATTTGTATTCAATTTTGGTTCTCTTTACTTCATTTCAATTAAAATAACCTCTTATTGTACACAAATGTAAAAGAAGGATAACTATTGCAAATGCAGATTGCATTAACCTGTAATGTACGTTTAAATTACGTATTGCTGTTTGAAAAACGCTGTTTAGAATATCTCTGATTTTTTTTAAGATTAGTCACTGCTCTGGATCACCGATAAAAAGAAGTGGCCATATTTCATGGCCCCACCTCCTATATATTTTTCAATTTTATTTTACTCAAGTAGGGACAGAAGGATACATGCATCTTATTTTTACAAAAAATTGTAGAGAAAAAGAACTGCTTGTCTGATCTCTTAAAGGAGGATGGTTCACCTGATTTCTTGCGCTGATATTAGTGGCACCATTCCAGTGAATAAAATTAAAGAATGGGAAATTTAATAACAAACTGAATGGTGCATTTATACCAACAACTTTCTCAGAAATGAGTCTTCAAAAACGCATCAAAGAATATTTCTTGTAATTTTTCTCAATAATTATAAGTTTCTTAGGAAAGATACAATAATTTTAGCAATCAAAATATAAAATTCTACTAATCGGTATATGAAATTATTGTTTCATAAATTTATTCTTTCAAAATATCTTTTAACATTCCATACATTGTTACCGCTGTATCCCGTCCCAAATTATTCTTAGTATAATATATAAGCAGATCTCTTACATAGTGGTACTAAAGTTGAAAGTATGTACGTTCATTTACTATGTACAAAATAACATTAATACTGCCATTAACATGTAGCTGTGATAGCCCAGACATTATTAAATAACTGTTTTTATAATAGAAGGTACTTACATTGCATTACTATCACTTTGATGGTTGAAAACTAATGTGAATGGATTTAAAATAAATATTTTAATAAGGGTCAGCGCGTCTGGCCGCGAAATTAGGTGCCCCGGGTTCGAATCCCGGTCGGGAAAAGTTACTTGGTTGAGGTTTTACCGGGGTTTTCCCTCAGCCCAATACGAGCAAATGCTGGGTAACTTACGTTGCTGAACCTCGGACTCATTTCACTGGCATTGTCATCTTCATTTCATTCAGACGCTAAATAACCTGAGATGGTGATACAGCGTCGTAAAATAACCCAAGAAAGAAAATGTTAAATGTATAAAATAAATTAGGAAAGTATTTAGTAATAAGAAAGCATATGTATATTTATTTTTTTACCTTTACATAACATCTGTGCTGAATGCTATATTTGCACAAACAGTTTACATTTCTTTGATTACTTTGCAATTTATTACAACTAATATTGTTACAAGCTACTTACAAATTACAAGAGTTCAAAATCAACATTTACTAGGTGTCTACTAATAGTCTTCATTTGGTGAAAATTTTATGCTATAGGCCTACGTATTTTTTACACGTAGTTTTTTCTATTTGTGGAACTTAAATTATTATTTTTTGTTATTAATTGGTTAAATATTTTGCTTTCTTTTTTAACCAAATAGTTTTTCGGACTTTGCAATCTTTGAGTGATTTATTTTAAATTTCAAATTTATATTTATTCAAAATTTTCATGGTATGATTCAGACTAAAGCTATCCGAAATGAACATGAGCTCTTGTTCAGGTACAATCTAATGGAGCAAAAGTTTTATTGATTTATTTATTTATTTATTTATTTATTTATTTATTTATTTATTTATTTATTTATTTATTTATTTATTTATTTATTTATTTATTTATTTATTTATTTATTTATTTATTTATTTATTTATTTATTTATTTATTTATTTATTTATTTATTTATTTATTTATTTATTTATTTATTTATTTATTTATTTATTTATTTATTTATTTATTTATTTATTTATTTATTTATTTATTTATTTATTTATTTATTTATTTATTTATTTATTTATTTATTTATTTATTTATTTATTTATTTGTCCATTTATTTATTTATTTATTTATTTATTTGTCTATTTATCTATCTATTTATTTATTTATTTATTTTATTCATTCATTTATTCATTTATTTATTTTTCATTCATTCACTCACTCATTCATTTATTTATTTAGTCATTTATTTACTTGTTTACTTATGTACTTATCTATTTATTTATTTACTTACTTATTTATTTATTCATTTATTAGTCATTCATTCATTTATTCATTTATTTATTATTCATTCATTCACTCATTCATTCATTCATTCATTTATTTATTTATTCATTTATTTACTTGTTTACTTATGTACTTATCTATTTATTTATTTATTTACTTATTTATTTATTTATTTATTTATTTATTTATTTATTTATTTATTTATTTATTTATTTATTTATTTATTTATTTATTTATTTATTTATTTATTTATTTATTTATTTATTCATTTATTCATTTATTTATTATTCACTCATTCACTCACTCATTCATTCATTCATTCATTTATTTATTTATTCATTTATTTACTTGTTTACTTATGTACTTATCTATTTATTTATATATTTACTTACTTATTTATTTATTTATTTATTTATTTATTTACTTATTTATTTATTTATTTATTTATTTATTTATTTATTATTCATTCATTCACTCACTCATTCATTTATTCATTTATTTATTATTCATTCATTCACTCACTCATTCATTCATTCATTTATTTATTTATTCATTTATTTACTTGTTTACTTATGTACTTATCTATTTATTTATTTATTTATTTATTTACTTATTTATTTATTTATTTATTATTCATTCATTCATTTATTTATTTATTCATTTATTTACTTGTTTACTTATGTGCTTATCTATTTATTTATTTATTTACTTATTTATTTATTTATTTATTTATTATTCATTCATTCACTCACTCATTCATTTATTTATTTATTCATTTATTTACTTGTTTACTTATGTACTTATCTATTTATTTACTTATTTATTTATTTATTTATTTATTTATTTATTTATTTATTTATTTATTTATTTATTTATTTATTTATTTATTTATCTAGTTATTTATTTATCTATTTATTTATTTATTTAATCTGACAGGATTAAGGCCATAAGGCCTTCTCTTCCATTCTACCAAAGTTAGGTCTTACATAACAACATTGGAATAATAACAACGAAAAATAATATCAATAAAAATAGTAATATAGATTAATAATAATGATAGTAATAATAATAATAATAATAATAATAATAATAATATAATAATAATAATAATAATAATAATAATAATAATAATAATAATAAAGGTTGATAAAGAGATATAAAATCCATTTATGTGACAAAAAGTTAACACAAATTCATATAGGCATATTTGTAATAGAGCATACAGTAATATTAATAGTAACATAAAAACTTTAACAATTAAAAGGTTAATAAAATAAAATATGGTCGTAGCTTATAAACAATTTTACTGCATTTTTAAGCTTAAGAATGTGTAAATTGCTAACCTCTGGGTTATTTTTCAATACTGAATTGTATAATCTTGATCCATAATTTCTGCGGTATCTTAATCCAGCTATTGTAAATAATTTATTTTCTGCTAAAAGAGTTGTGGCATTTATTCTGGTATTATGTTGATTTGACACTCTAATTTTAAAATATTAGGATGTTATAAATTAATATACTACGTAATAAACTTGATCAATAATATCCATTAATATAAATATAAATGAAAAAAAATTCAATAAACTACATAATATAACAGTTCGTTTAAATTATCAAAACGTTCTATTATTGCCTTCGTACATAATTTAGCTCTGAATTTTGTTAAACTAGCAGTCAGTAAATTGAAAGATATCTATTAATTTCAGTTTATTTTGGAATCCACTTCTAGTGCACTTATTACATTTGTGGTAATAATATTTAATTTTCTCTGGTTTACAATAGTGATATATTGAATATACGTACAGGATAATTTTAGATTTCACACATCACTGCGCATAAATGTTATTTTGTGATTAAATTTCCATTAATAGTTCGTCAATAAGTGAATGGATGCTATTTAAAAAGCTAAACATGTCTAACAGAATATGAAGAACAAAACTTTGGAATAGTACAAAATGTCATAAAGTAGGAAAAACTAATTTATTTATAACTGTTTGAAATAAGGCGATATTAAAACACGTGTAGCAGTTACAACTGTTGTTATTTTCACTGTTTTCTGTAGTAATGCTTTAGTTAGCTTTCTTTTTCAAGAACTGAAATACAATCACAACACAGCTGAACAGTCTTTGCTGTTACAAAATAGGCTTTCAAACATTGAAACAAACTTGCATTCCTCTTACAGACTCGGGTTTCTTGATTTTAGTTGCTAGCATGAATGCACCACAATCAGGAGTTTATGCAACCCGCCACTCTGCAGTTTTTACCCCGTTGGCATCGAACTTTATTTCCTAATGCTTTTTAATGGTTAGAAAGTGCATGTGGCTCCTAACCAAATGCTTCAAGCTGAGTACAGCTATTTAATTGCATGTCCTTCCCCCTCTTGCGTATTTAAATATATCACTTCTGGTGCTAGTAGATAGCTGCACAGAACTGTGATGTATTACGTCAGTGGTTCTATAACAGTGGTACACATACCCCTGAAAATTAAGAGCACAAATTTGAATTCCATTCTTGCTCAGTATCTACAACAAAATGTCATCTCTGACACAATTTAAATCTGCAGTCTTAAAGATACATTCTGATACACATATATTTCTGAAGAATATATCACACATTTTATGCAGAAATAGATAAAAGGAAATCGAATTGTATGGTAATTTGCTAACAGTGGATGGTGCATATTGTCTGACCAGTGGTTTGCACGTTTGTACTTGGTCGCTTACATTTCAGTTCTGCATCTTGCTGCAATAAGTAACTAAATTATTTTAAAATAAGAACAAACAAATTGTTTTAACATACATATATCGTTCAAATTTGATCCAGACTTTATTTTGTCCTTTAATTGCAATAATATTTACTCGTAATAATTTTAAATATGCGCTTTCAGTTTTTGTCGACAATTAGCACAATAAAACATATATGCAACGAAATTGTTACCTTGATACATTATTATTCGCAGACGACCAAATTATTATTGAAAGAACAGAATTTGAACTCCAACGTGCTATACATAAATTTAGAAAATACTGCCTCCAAATTTAATATGATAATTTCAACACAGAAAACAAAAATAATGGTATTTTAGGTACAAAACCAATTCGAAATAAAATCTGTATAGATAATATATTAATAAAACTAGTCAATCCATTCAATTACCTCGGTTACAACCTTTCTTTGTTGAAGAAGAAAATATGAAGCTTAAAATATCTAAATTCATTAAGATCCTAGGCGTAATCAATCAAGTTTTCAAACCTTTCCAAGTGCAAAGACATACCAGATATAATATGTACAAAACTCTTGCACAAACAGTCCTTACATACGTCAGCGAAGCGTGGCTTTCAGGAGGGCAGATGAAGGAAGATTAACAGCGGTGGAAATAAGGTTCTTGAGAACAACTGCTGGTTATTCCCTACTTGACCACAGAAGAAATGAGGACATACTTAAACAATTAAAAATTGACTTAATTATTATTCAACACATAAATCAATGTAGACGTTCCAAGAGGTCGCAGAAACTTAGGAAGACCTAAAAAAACTGTGGATTAAGAACGTAAGAGACCATTAGGTCTAATACGTGGAATGTTGTTGTTGATAATGATGATGATGATCACGATGAAACATGTATGCAAAATGTGTCTTGAATGTTGTTGCACAGCGACTTATCATTAAGTTTTTTCAGTGCGGAAGGATATCCTGCTGAAATTTGTAGAATTCTAGCACAGTTCCTGAGAACTGTTTGCTTCGTTCGGTAGATCTTGAATGGTAAAAATCATTAGTTTCTAAAATACTATATGCTATACATTTCTCAATAAATTTATAAGTGTCTGTGATTTGGCTAAAGAAGTGAATATCAGTATTAGTAAGTAGCACCGAACAAATTATTCACAAATATCGAAAGTTTATATATATAGGTATATACATATCTGCAAAGTGAGTTCTTAGAAATCTGACTGAAGAAAAAACAAAGCAAGAGATTTTAACTTTTTCTCCAACATCTTTGGCGCTGCAACCAAGAGGATCACAAAATCCTGGGTAGGATTGTGACAATTGAAGACTTGGGTATGTCAATACACTTCTGAAACCAAGCTCCCTACCAAGGAGTGCAGACATTAAGTTTCGTTAATAAATCACTATAAAAGATACAAGTGAAGTTGCCTGAGAGAAAGGTAATAGTTGCTGTTTTTGTAGGAGGACGTGGAAGAGTCGATATTGATCGATCAGTTTTACCTGAGATCAACAAACAATGAACGCAGCATAATATAGTATTTATTTGAAAGGCGAATTGAAAGAAGCCACAAAGTTCAAAAGAAATGAAAAATTAACTAAAGTCATCACCTTCCTTCATGACAACGCCCGTCGTCACTGCGCAAAAATCACACAAGATACTCTTACTGAATGAACTAGGCTGAGAAGTGCTGACAAAATCTCCATATAACACTGATTTATTCCCTTGCGGGTGATACCACTGCTGCAGAGAAACATAAGAGACTAAACATTTGCAACGAGTGACCTAGTGACGAATGAAGTACGGAAATGTCTGCAAAATCAACCAAAGATTTTCTTTAAAGAAAGAATCAGGAAGCTCCAAGTTCGCTGGCAGAAATGTGTCTATAAACTCTGGGACTATTTTGAAAAATAAGTTTGAATTTTTTGTGTTATGTTATATCTAGAAATAAATTAATTCTGGATCAAAAATGAACTCACTAATAACTAAAAAGAGAATAAGAGACATAAGCTTGTAACTGTAACATATAAAATCATAAATGCAGTATTAATATTAAATTTTAAATAATTGATCTTTAAATTTATTCAAATTTATATATCTTAATAACTTAACAAATATAAGATTAACCAGCACTTTCCACATATCCTTTTATGAATTTTATAAGTATTAAAGATACTGACGAATATTTTTTTCTAAATTAAGCATTTATTTAGATTTTGTGTTATTCATTTTGACTCTAAATTTAAGCACATCCTATTAGAGATTCACAACATAGTTATAAATCTAATGGAATCATCACCAAAGACGGAGAAAATTCTTGATTAAAAATGTCGGTAACTTCAACAGCTGATACTTTTATAGTAATTACAGTTTCTCACCCTTAGAGTTGCCATGCGTTCCCCGAAAAATTGGAAGTGCATTGAATTTTAGAGATAGTAAAAATTTCCCGCCCAGTAGCTAAAATTACGGATTTTGGGCACATTCAGTTTTTTACTATTTTAAATGCGGAAAAACGAAGGCCTAGTCTTCCTCAAAAACTATATCTACAAAAAATTGTGTTATAACCTCAAAATATAGTCAAATTTTACATTTCTAAATCTCTTCTGCCATTAATGCCTGTTGTCTGGAAAGATAAGAGCCCTAACCTTCAGCCATATTTCTATTCATAATTGCACAGTGCACTGATAAAATAAACACATTAACTATGCTACCCATTAAGGAAATTCTTGATATTCAAAACATAAAATGGAAAAAAAATAATAATAATAAGTTGTCTAGAAATTCTAGATTCTAATGCATCAGAGAAATAAAATATATTTAAGAATCGTTAAAACATTGAAATTATACAGTACAATACAATAAAATAATATTAACTATAGTATTTATTTTAATTTATTGCTGATAGTTCACCCAATAAGTTATGTATCTTTGTTCTGGCTTTGTGGAAGAGAATTATGGCAATTCTAAACAACCCACATCTTTGTACATTAATTTATAAAGAACTGTAAACGTATTACGGATGCATAACTCTGCTATATCGCATCATTAAAGCTATGCAAAACCAGTGAATCGTAATTTAATAAGGCATTACACTCTTTTCGGTAACTTAAAAAATTATGATTTAAGAAATTTGCACTCTACACATTAAATTATTCTTATTAATAAATTTATAGCAATGCAGAGTCCTTGATAAACTTTTATAAATTCCTATTTTATTTATTTAACGTGTAACATAACAAATTCATTGACTTATGGCTAAATATTCCTGTAACAAAATTTTTAATCGATCTCTATCATATGGCAGATAAACATTTTTCTTCGCATAGTCAGCTTTCTCTCCTTTTACGTTGTATCTTAGCTGAATTTTCCAATTACATTGCTCTGTATTTACTGATACTAACAAAATAAATTATACAAAATTTAAATTAGTTGAGGACATGTTTATTATTTCGTGGAAAAGTTAATGTTTGTGAAGTAATAAACTATCATCGAACTCTGTAATCAGTTACAATATCATCGTGGATATTTAAGATTATCTGATCACATGTAGAAAGTAAGTCTGCTATTGATGTTTACAAATTATTCGTATACGTATATATTTTTTAATCACAAATATTAAGTGCGTAACTTCATTTTCATTTGTGCTACATGGTAAAATTATGTTTCACCATTCATTTCATCACATTATAATGACAATTAAAAACTTCATTAAATTATTAATTAGAAAAGTCTTAAAAATGTTAAAATAATTATTTGTTATCTTGAATAGTTTGGCTTTCGACATCATGTTCTGACTAAACTAAAATTAACTTCTGGGCTAAAAACAATTCATAATACAAGCAGAAGCACGTGTCGTTGTTAAAAGGGGTATGTGATCCAAAAAACCACTGCTTTATATATGGAGGTGGTTGCGATGCCATGCCCGGGGTGTTCCAGAGCTGGTGAAGCGGTCGCTGCTGACCCTGCAGGTGGCGCACTCCGAGGAGCTCGAGGCGCTGCAGAAGCTGCTGCACTTCCCAGAAGAGGTGGCGCTACGGCTGGCTGACACAGAGTATCACCTATTCTACCAGGTCCCACCGATAGACTACTTACGTCAGGTGACGCTAGACCTCGGAGGTGGTACTGGCGAGGTCCCCACTCCTGCAGCGGGACCCGGTCCATCCGACCACCAGCATCCATCGGCCAGCGAGAGCGCCGCCTCTGCCTCTGCATCAGCTGCAAGACCATCTGTACGCAGCCTCATCAAACGCTTCAACGAGGTAAAAGATACACGCCAATATATATGCCATAATCACAGTGACTGTTGTTGTCTATTGTTATTCTGTTGTCTCCGTCCCTTACATACGCAGAAGAGAGTGGTTCTGTGTAACGAAAACAAACAGTAGAGGAGGTGGTACCAGATGCACAAAATGCACATGAAACTACATACTCATGAAAATGTAAATGTAAAAAATATGGTATCTGATGATGTCGCAAATAAGAGCGACGAAAACGTTAATACCAACAATTAAATATGTAGTATAAAGGTTTTATACTTATGTATAACGTGTTAAGTCATTGACGGAACAACATTAAATCCACTTATTAGCCCACACCTGTGGAGTAACGGTCAGCGCGACTGGCCACGAAACCAGGTTCAAATTCCGGTCGGGGCAAGTTACCTGGTTGAGGTTTTTTCCGGGATTATCCCTCAACCCAATACGAGCAAACGCTGGGTAACTTTCGGTACTGGACCCCGGACTCATTTCACCGACATTATCACCTTCATTTCATTCAGACGCTAAATAACCTAGATGTTGATACAGCGTCGTAAAATAACCCAATAAAATAAAAATATAAATATAAAATTCTATTATAAAATACAGTGGTCAAAAGAATGTGTGGACATTAATATAATTGGACGTTGTGTCTGTGGATGACGTGTCTACTTAAGTTCCGTTTATAGGCATCCAACAAGCAAAACTCAGTGCACAGAAACCAGCGGGCGTGACTGTCTCGCACAGATGACGTATGCTCCCGTTCCCAGCATGCTTTCAAGCCTACTGCAGGGGGGTAAGAGGGGTATAGCATGCGCGGCGCGAGGAGTTCGAGCTGAGTTTTGCTTGTAGGATACCCGTAGTTATTATTATAGCTGACAACATGCATAGGTCCACTAATGTATAGATCTGATTTGTGCAGGTGAGCTCGTGGGTAACACACCTCATCATCACACAACCAACACACGAAGACCGCAAGGCTGTCCTATCCTGTATTCTTCGAGTAGCGCTATCATGTTGGAATATTGGAAACTTCAATGGTGCCATGGAGATAGTGGCCGGACTGAAGTGAGTAGCTTTCTGGATGTGTGCTTGCTATTCTTTCCTTTTATGGAATCTGTTTTACGTTGTGATCCCTGTGGAAGTCTGAAATGAATCAATATAAGTAGAAAACGTAGAAGGTTTGAGATTCTGAGTTCATGAATTACTATAAATCATGTTTTATTCATAGTTATTTTATATAATATTATACAAAATGCATATTTTGATGAATAATTTGGTATTATTGTACACGAAACAGAAACATTTCTTCACTACATGAAAGACACCTGTTCTTTTATAAGACCTCTTACAACATTTCTTAATTTTTATTGTCCTTAACTTGCTTTACGCATGAATATTGTGTTTTTATTTATATAAAACTTAATGCCTATGTTATTTTAACATTAATGTGATCTTAAAATATGTTTTATAAGCTTTGTATAATTAATATTTAAATGTAGTCATGGAAGTACTAGCCATATTAATTTGCAAAACTAGGGATAAAGAACATGCATTTACTAGAAAGTACTGAAAATATTATGTAACAGTATATTTTTAAGGTTAAGTTTGAAATAGTAATGCTAAAAGTAAATGATATGTTACCTTGTGCACATCATGGATTAATCAGTGGGTTTATTTAAAACATATTTTATATAGAGTGGTAAAAATAGAGCAGTAGTGTTCGTCAGTGTAGTAAATTTCACTGTAATGTTGTGTTTAATGATCAAAGAAACTTTTGTGCTCTAGTATCTGATTTTCCTTATGATGCTCTTTCAGTTAATTTTATGTTACACAAAATAATTTAAAAAAGACGGCAGAAATTGCTAGAAGAATTTCTCCAAAATGAAGAATAGTAACTACAGAACTACAGGGAGTTCTAAATGATGGAAGACATCACCAAAGACCACGGCTGAGGGGCAGGGGTTTCTTTCGGCCTCCAGCCGACATGGAATGTTGTAGGCCGGCGGAAACTACTTGCCTCTGAGCCACAAACCAGTCTTATCGTCATCTTGGGATCAGTCGAAGAGACAAGAAATTCACTGCTTCACTGTTTCCTAATAAAATATATGTATTCTGATTTCATTCATGAATTTCTGCATAACTAATGACTTAAAATGAAAACTACATTTTAATGTTATACCTTTCAAATAAAGGTTCTTAAAACTACTTCTTAATGTTGTACCTTTCAAATAAAGGTTCTTAAAACTATTTTTTAAAGTTTTACCTTTCAAATAAAGGTTCTTAAAACTACTTTTAATGTTGTACCTTTCAAATAAAGGTTCTTAAAACTACTTTTTAATGTTGTACCTTTCAAATAAAGGTTCTTTTATGGCAAGTGTCATTATTTTGAAGAGTTGTCAGAAAGTAAGGTTCCTAAAACCATAAAAATTAGATGAGCAAAGTATTGCAAAAAAATAAACAGCACCATCATTTATACTCCTAAAATTGTTTACAGACTGATTATTAAAATATTTTAAATATTTTTGTCACGAGGCACGAATTTCAAACTGAGTTCAGGGGAGCGATGGTGAAATGTTCATTGTTTGCAATTTTTAATGTAGAGACTTCATATTTTGTATACCTCATCCTCTTTCTATAAGTATTCTCAATATAAGTGTCATTATAATCGGATGAATGGTTCTTAAGTTACTCAAAATTTTAAAATAAAAATTTGCGTATTTTCAAAATCTATCTCTTCTTATAAATTTTAAGTTTCATGCATGGGTTCTTTTTTACACATCTAATAGGTTTAGAAAAGATCTGAATAGTCTACATTTTAAATATAAACATATAAATGGAAGGAAAATTATTTTAAAATATATTCAAATTCGAAATTTAAATTTTTAGTCTTAAGGCACCATGTTTTATTTATTTTTTATTTCGAAAGTATTTAGTTTGTAAAAGTGGTAAAATGGCCTGTTAATCATAGTTTATAAAACATACAGTGAACATTTTTAAGTTCCTAATAACAAAATTTTGAGAGTATTTACACTTTGAAGGTAAGGAAATGTGCTGAAAAAAAGTAAGAAAACAGCTTTTAAAGTTTGCTTGGCAATCAAATTCAAGAGCTCATTCTTTTAAATACGATGTAAATTGTATACTTTCAAGCGCCTCAGGGCACTGAAACTTGGTAAATATAATATAAACAAGAGATTGCTAATTTATTCTTCACAAAAAAAATGAAAATACGATTTCTGATTCAAATTTACCAGAATTTGACCCATCTCGTCCCTTAAGGAAAAGAGGTTGTGATTTCACAGTACGATATCTTTGCAGTGCATGATGGAATTGCAATCGGCGCAATATAATAATGGAAGAAATATCCCCTCAGAAAAGCTAATTGCGTTTATATGTAGTGTGTAGCAGAAGAGACAACAAAACGAGCTTTTTGTAATTTAAAAAAAAAAAAATAATATTTTTGTTTTTTTGTAGAAAATGGAGTTATGATGCCTACTTTACACTTTGACGAAGTTTTGGAACTCTACGGCGATTGTATAATTAAATACGCTATCTTTAAAAATTCTACTCTCATTAAGTTTAAAGTATATGCAAACTTTCAAACTCATGTCCCCGTCTTTTTATGTTCACTTCTCTGCATTAGCATTGCTAAGGATTTTCCACAAATTCAATGCCAGTAAGCTGAAATGTTTACTGCCTGTTCTTTAAAGTTGTTTTTTCTTATACGAACTGGGAACCCGAAGGCTTGCACTGCAGCCTGAAGCTTATTGTGTTTACCACTCCTATTCTGTGAATGATTGGGTAGCCGAACGGCCGCGCTGTTATACAAGTACAGCACGCCGCATCATGAACTTAACCCATGCTATATGATAGGCCTATGGATGATGATATGTGAATTAATGATGGCGAAGTGAGTCTGAGGTCGAACGCCGAAAGTTACCCAGCAATTCTACTTCATTTGGTTGAGAGAAACCCTCTGAATAAACTCCAACCAGGATTTGAACCCGGGTCTGATCGTTTCACGGTCAGATGTGCTAACCGTTACTCCATATTGGTGGACTTCTTTAAAGTATACATAATATAGCCATGTTGGATTTTAAAAAAATCGGAACAACTGGTTAATAGGAACGGTAGACCAACATCGATAGCCGACGTTGCTCGCTGGCCACTAGGCACCGGGCCGTACCGAGCCGTGTCAAACAAAAGACAATCGAAATGACGGTAGTAAAATTCTCGACTATATTCTTAAATAATTCACTCCATTAGTCAAGTGCAAGGTTTATGCAGTACAACTGTGGTGTTTTAAATGCACCAAAAGAAAATGCAGATGTAGTAAGATCTTAAAGAAAGTTGTCACAATGAAATAAAGGAGGAAAAATATGTGTTTCAAGGAATATCATTCAAATGAAGGAAAGTAAATTTCCGGAAGTACGTAATTATTACCGCTTTGCCGTTTTATATGTGGTTTAGAGAAAATATATCGACTTTTACGAAGAAAACGTTTAGCGCCCATGAAATTATTCACCGTTTTCATCATATTATTGTTTAACAATATTACGAAACAAGAACTTTTATAAGGGCCATGACCGACAGGACAATCTTGGCTGTCTGCGCATGCGCGGACTTGGTTAATAAAAACCTAAACTAACCGAACTTAATCTTGGTATAAAATGCAAGACGTGTAACCGGAGCAAGAAGGAATCTTCTTGATTTGATCTGGAATATACACACGAAAATAGATTCAAATAAGGATCACGCTGCTACTGCATGAGAGGTCCGCGTATGCGCCAAAGCAAAACTGTTCCTGTCGCGAGACCCTTACCTAAGCCCGTAATCTACTCGCAATATTTACGTAAATACATCTTGTCGCTTGTAATCTCTCAGTAATGTTCGAACGAAGCAGGTAGATAGACAAAAAAAAAACAAATTTCTCCTTCTAACGACGCCACAGATCAACGTCATGTCCTTATATTGACGATATTGTGTATTTAGCTCAATTTGGTCGTAACCGTAACGGCACGGCTCAAAGCTACCGTAGCAAATTCTCCAGTTTATCGAAAAAAATCAAATGTGTGTATGCACTGTGAATGTTATAAATTTGAATAAGAATAGGTTTAATTTTTCCCCCTATTTTACAAGACAAGACTCAAAATGCAAGAACTTAGGCAGTTTCTAAAGAGATAAACGGTATTGTGAAAAAAAATTTCAGACATGATACTTAAGATTTGGGGAGATGAAAAATTTTGAAAATATGAATTTTTTACTTAAATAAGTCTTGAATTATTGAACATATAAATAAGAAACTTAAACATATCATTACCAATAAAAATAGGAGTGTGTGTACAAGAAATAAGTATCTACTTTAAAAAAATAGGGGTCATTGTATCAAGACGTACTATATTTTGGAACCTTGCTATCTGTTCACTCCTGACTAAGTCATATGATTTTCTGCTGCAATAGTGATATGACATGAATTAGATTTCAGTGATTATTGAATTAATAGAACAAAGTGGAATTATTCATATAGCTTTTACCTCTATGTTTTATACTAATTGAAATATCTGTATTTCAGAAACCATTATTGTTCAGTTACTGTTTATGAA